>NC_056746.1:1178020375-1178245375 GCF_019279795.1 Protopterus annectens | reverse complement strand
AACCTAACTCACTTAACCCATCCCTAAACTACAGTCCGTCACTATCACACACTTACCTTACCCGAACCCTAACTCCGACACTACCACACACTCACCTTTCCCACACCCTAACCCAAAATCCCACAATATCGCACAGTTACCTGACCGCTCCTAACTCCGTCACTATCGCACACTTACCGAGTCGCGCTCACACGTTACCCTTGTCGGTCTTTCGGCTGTCGGCAAATCACCTTTTCGGTCAACTTACCTGACGGTCATTTCGTCTCGGTCTTCCGCGTGTCGGTGAAGTGTCGTTTCGGTAATGTAAAGGGGACCCATATATATATATATATATATATATATATATATTTATATAGATATAGATACATATATATAGATAGATATTTAAAAAGACACACACACAGACACACACACACACACACACACACACACACACACATATATATATATATATATATATATATATATATATATATATATATATATATATATATATATATACTCACAGACACGTAGAGACAGAAAGAGAGTGGGAAATTAGTTTATAGAAATTAATCAAATAAAGAAGTTATACTCAACAAACTACATCTATGCTGTTTATTGTCTTTAATAGATTTATTTGAAAAATGGTAAAATTAGAAGCTGATGCAAAAAGCCAAAAAGGTTGTTGAATGTTTTAACTGAACATCAAAATATGTAGAATATGAGACTTATGTAAATAAATATATGAGTATGTCAGATTTGGAAGACAAGTTAAAACAAAGAAAGGTTGGTAAGTATAAAAGAGATGCATAGGATTACAGTTCAAATAGACAGTTTACTTGGGATGTAAAGTCAAACCGCTGTGAGACAGGTAACTGAGTGTGTTTACTAATCTGATCATCCTTTATGCATAATAAGTGAATTTGATGTGAAGGACTTTGAGTGACATGAAGCTCATAATTACTGCAGTTTAACAAATCCACTTTGTTGTGTGTGCTTTACCTTCAACATATATTTACTGTACAGCATGCAGTACAGCTCAAAGTTTGTGAGGTCCACATACATAACACAACACTGTTTATCTAAAATAGTGTGTGCTTTTAAATTTCCTTACTCTTCTTAAAGTTATTCTGCTAATGTGCATCGCTTAACCTCCACACAGTAAAAATCATATTACAGCAGATGGTCAGAAAGAAGTGCACTTTCTTTTTTGTCAGACTAGAAAGTCATTAGATATTAGACACCATATAATTAATCATAATGAATATTTGTATTAGCTTAGTTCATGCATGTAATAATTTATGTGCCATTAACTCGGTTCACCTTTATGAAGAAAGTAAGTAAATCTAGGAGGAGAAGGTGAAATCAGCAGTATGCCTAAATCATGGAAATCGGTGAAACTATGCAAAATTGGTAGAGTTTGTCTGTTAGTTTCTAAATTTGTAGAAATGGTTATATGTAATAAATCCTGCCCTTCCTCACTGTTGTGCTGTCACATTAATATAAAGAACTCTGGTGATCTACATAGCTTCCTATACAATCATGTTTAAAAAGCAGTAAAATCAAATTGAAATTCATGCGCTAATGACCGACAAATAGTTTTCTCTGTGCTACACAAAACCAAAAGTCAGCCAGATGGGTCCAACACACTTTAATAAAACAAAAAATTAAACTATATAAATGATGAGCACTTTCGCAACAAATGTTGCTTCTTCAGATCTACCATTAAAACCAAAAACACAGCATAAATAGCATCATGTAATTAACACTAACAGATGATCAAATCAACGTTTCAAGCCTATAGATCTCAGGGATGGCCTTAAAGGAATAGTCTCACTCAGACCTATCCCCCTATTAGCTGCCAGCATCAAAATCCATTTTACTTCAAGGTATTCTGTTTGAGTCCTAATGTCACCCCCCTCTATTCATACTATAATTTCTCTTTACCATGACGAACTTAAACATATCCATGTCAGGCTTGTAATGTGTGTGAGTTTATTAATATGGACAATTCCTTTGTACACCCCCTCAGTGGATGGTTATTTGAATTTCATGTCTATGTGGACTGTGGTACTAGCAATCTTGTGTACTCGGCCACTTATGATATATGTTGCTCCTACTATGTTGGCAAGATGGATAGATATTTGAGAGATCGTATTAAGGAACATGTATATGCCATTAGTAGGGGGGGACAGTCAAAATGGACTAGCCAAGCATGTAGTGAAAGGTCAAATGCATAGGTTTAAGGTCCTCGTGGTAGGGAGAAATTATAGTATGAATAGAGGGGGTGACAGAACTTGAACAGAATGCCTTGAAGTGAAATGGCTTGTGATGCTGGCAGCTAATAGGGGGATAGGTCTGAATGAGACTATTCCTTTAAGTACATCCCTGAGATCTAGTGGCTTGAAACGTTGATTGTTATCATCTGTTAATGTTAATTAGATAATGCTATTTCTGCTGTGTTTTTGGTTTTAATGGTAGATCTGAAAAAGCAACATTTCTTGCGGAAGCGCTCATCATTTATATAGTTTTTATTTTTTGTTTTACTTAAGAGTGTTGGATCCATCCGTCTGACTTTTGGTTTTGTTTTCTGCTTAGCTGGTTGTTTCATTAAGTCAGTAGCCTGCTTTAGTTATTTCTATCTTTTTTTTTTCTCTGTGTCACACAAGTGTGACAACAAGGGCAGACAGCTGGCAATTTCATGTTAGAGTGTGAACTGCATGCATGACTTGAATGGGTTGAAATCTTCTGAGAAGTAATGCTCAGTAATCCTAGATAAACCACTTAAAGTACAGCACAGAGCATATGCAGCAGGTAATATGTTATGTAATCTACATGGACATTGTATCCCTTGTCCTAATCAGAAGCAAAGCAGCATGCAATACATTCATCCAAACCACCTCATGTGGGAATCAGAGGTGTAATTTGAGTTGAAATGAAACATTCCTTTTGCTTACATAGGGCGATAACTTAGTACTGATTGCCACATACTACCAACACTTGCTAAACAATGAAGGCCATGATACAGTCCTTTTTTATCAGTACATTAGTGTGGTGTAATTATTATGGTCATAACATGCTGGTGCTTCTAAATAATGCATCACATGATATCTTTAGGCCTGTAAAATAGGATGAAATGTTCTTGCTTAGATATGACAATAACTTGTCACTAACAATGTTATTGAATAGCTGTTAACAAAGAATCCAAGCCATATTGCTGGCTATTGCTTCTAAACAGTGCATCAAATGAGCTTTGTTAGCTTGCAAAGTAAAATTCAAGTCAGAAAGAAGGTGACCAGTGGTGTATCTCAGGACTTTAGCCCTCCTTCTACCTGGCATTTATTGCTTTGATCTCAAAACTGGTAACACTTTCATCTGGCTAATCAAATTTGCTGATGACTGCAAACTGGGTATAGCTGTAAAGTCAACCCAATATACTAATACCCTATAACATGTGACTGTAATCCCCTTGAGTCAATTCCTGGTGCTCTGAAAAAGGACTTAAATGAAACACCAGAAAATGTGGTATCATTCCTTTTGGGAGACAGAAACTTGCTTCATCCCACTGCATTGATAACATCCCACTACCAAGCAAGTCAGTGATTAGAGACCTGGGTTAATAGCTTCCTTTCATGTCCTTTGATCCCTATGTGGTAACTGTGGTTAAGAAATCTTTCTCTGTCTCATAGACTAATTGCCAAAGGTATCTCTTCTAAAACCAGAGAAGTCAGTGTTCTCTTATACTCTGCCTCAGTCATATCCATTATAGAATATAGCATATATTTTGGCATGTCTTGTTTGACACCTTAGAAGGGATGGTAGAGCCTGAGGGTTGTTATTGGCAAGGCACACATAGCCTCTGGTCAAATTGCTTTGTATACACTATGTTTCTATAATGTAAGAGGTCAGTAGGTTTACTTAGGAATTTGATTATTAAGGTTTAAAGAACAGTAATAAAAATGACATTAGGATACATCCCCCTTTCTATAGTAAAAAATTCTGATTAATCATAAGGGGAAACTTCTGATGAAGACTCATACGTATATGGATGAGCAAGTGTGATTACAGTGACTTGTTAATAATAGAATAAACATGAAAATAAATAATTTTCTTTTAGTAAGAGTCACAGGCGAGGAAGGAAACGCATGAATAAGAAAAGATATTTATCAAATGTTTCAGCTAATAATGACTTCCAGCAAATAGATTCTGATATATCATTCTCTGATTTAGTCCACAATACTTTATCTGTTGACCTTACCACACGTGATTTGTCTCTTTTAAATAAAGATTTTAATTTTGCACCATGGTCCAGTGTGTCTGAATATCAGTGTGCTACTGATGTTAAAGCCTTTTACAGGAAAAATAACTGGAAACTGTTTTAAGAAACCTGAAAAGACAAACACTGTCAGAGATGGATCATGGTCAAATGGGGGACCTATGCAGGGTAATGGACTGCCCCTCCTCCCCCGCAACCATACCAGTATCCCACCCCTTGGTCATCTCTCTCCAGTTACAAGAAAAAAATGTTCAAACTTCTTAGTGCACATAATGAATTTTTTAACTTTTACAATAATCAGATTATTTCATATTTTACAGCAAAAACACTGACAGACATTTGCTAAGCAACAGTCTCATATTGAAAACAGACTTGGCATAAGCAACAATAAACTTTTTTTCCCCTGAAAATCACTTTTATTGAAAGTGCATATGGCAGCCAATTAGACTACAAGGGATGCATTGGGATTCATACCTCAAATATCAAATAATGAAGCACTAATTAGTGGTTATGTAACAAGTGCAGATATTCAAAAGACAAATGTGTAATGCATTTGCTAACAGCTTGGGACAGCCCACTTGATGCAAGCCTCTGTTTTCAGGGGAAGCCCAGGACCACTGTGTGGTAAAGTAATTTAGAAGGCTGGAAGAATAATACCCTGCACTATAAAAGCAGCTCTTTAACAGGTCATACCCTAACTCATCTGAACTAAGTATCAAGCAGACTGTTGTAGCCTAACACAGTGCATTTCACACCTATGCACTTGCAAAAACAAGCTAAATTAAAAGCGTCACAAATGCTATTTAATATTTGAGAACTGATGGTGATATAAAAATGTTTTGTGTTATGAAGAAATGTGTTATATTTTGCAATTTCATACTTTACATCCATATGGGCTTAACAAGTAAAACTAAACTACTATGCTGTGATATATAAAGCATTCATTAGCTGTTTTATTAATTGGGGGTGTGGAATGTCATATTTACATTTTTTTTAATTGTCTTTTTTATTTCCTATGAAGGCTGACTAAGCCAAGGCAATAGAAATGTGTCATAAATAGTATTTGTATCACCTTGATTGTTGCTTTTTTATTTTTTTTTATTTAAGTAATAGTTTTGTTTTAAATTAAAAGTGCATTCATAGTTAATATATTAAAATTAAACTCAGACTTTATGCTGACCAGTTTATTCACAGCCAAATATTAAACACAATGTCAACAGTCAGGTCTGATGAAGGTGGAGAGATTGCTCTCTACCAAAAGCGCTTACTCTTAATAAACCTTTATAATTTTGCAGAATTGTTGTCCAGTCTGCCGGCTTCACTCGTTATTGCCATCTTGTGTTGTTCAACAGTTTTTACTTTTTGAAGCAATGATCATACCCCAAAACATGTCTCATAGGATGGTGGTCCTATTACATCATAATTACTGTGTGATCAACAGCAGATAAGTGAACCTTGGGCCCCATTAACTGCATGTCTCATAACACGTAATATTAGATGAATCTTAAGTTAAATGAAATGTGCTGAGATTCATACTCAAATATCATGTAATGGAGTACTAATTAGTGGCTACATGAAGGGTGCATGAATTAAAAAGACAAAGATGTAACTCATTTGCTAACAGTCTGGGGAAGCCCACTGGACAGAAGTGTCTTTTTTCAGAAGCATCCCAGACATATTGTTTGATGAAGTAAACAGGTTTGATTCCCAGTGAAGACAAATGAAAGCTGAAGGAATCAAACCCTGTACTACAGGAAACAATTCTTCAACAGCAGCTCTTTAACAACTCATAGCCTTACTAATCTGCACTACGTGCTGAAGAAACTGTAACACAAACACAAAATATAGTCATAGGCAAAAATACTTAATGCTTTCCAATTAATTCACAGCTAACTAATAAGCACCCTGTCGACACTCAACAGAACAAGGAAACCAAGGATCACATCCAAATAACATTGGTCATATGATGATGCTTGTCTTTACTACAATCAATTTCCTTCCTTTACACTAAAACTAGCTTACAGTTTAGGGGATCATCGAGGAGCCTATGCCAAATTTCTAGGTGCCTCAAAGCACTCTCTGGCTAAATGAGTTGCTGAAGGATAGTGCAGAAATATGAGGCAAAAGCAGAGAAGTTCTGCACAACTAGGGACAGATACAGACTGGCAGTTAGTGTGGAGAATTAAATCAACTGCTACCTATACCTAAGTTATAGGGTTTGACTCTGTCAAGTTCCCTTACTCAGATAGAGATATTTCGCGCACACACACACACACACACACACACACACACACACACACACATACACACACACACACACACACACACACAAACATATGCACACACAGTTGTTCTAAGTCTACTATTGCTGACAAATAAAAAACTCACACGTTATGTTTTATTTCATTCCACTCCTGCAATGACTACTGTGCAATGCAAATGTTTTGCTACTGTTGAACAACAACAGCAACAAAAAAAAAATCCTCCAACATGTTCTGCAAAATGGACCACCAAACTGATTGTTCTGAAGCAGCAGGAAAAGACCAAGACTGTGCTTCTGATATTTGCTCCTCAAAGTCTGTCTCACAATCTGAGCCAATGAAAGCAAGACTGTTTGATGTTGATGCTGATGCTGCTCTCACACACACTGAGAACAGTAGTAAGTGACAGTAACTTTTTTTTCAAGCAAGCAACAGTGGTTTTTTTAATGTTTTAATGGCTGGTTTGGACCCCTCAGCCAGCACTGGGCCCTATGCAACTGCCTAGGTCACCATGTACTGGATCCAGCCCTGAACATTGCGGATGCAAGATTTAAGTTTAAAAATTAAAAAAAAAATCAACTTTTAACCTACCTGCTGGTCAAACTAAATGGCTAGAACTCCCCAACTACCTGAAATACCTACAACTAACAACTGCCCACAATCTCGTCTTCAAACTGGCAGACTGTCCTTCTCTCGCCACTTCCCTAATACCCTACATACCCAACTGCTCCCTCAGATCTGAGAGCCAAAACCTCCTACAAGTGCACAAACCCTCTCGCCCCCTACTACTATTCTGCACCATAGCTAAACTGTGGAACCCTCTTCCCTCTCCACTATGCACTATACCAAACAACAATTTCAAATCCCTCCTGCACTCATATCTATCCTCCAAATGGGAATGCATTTCTCATGCTCCTACCTAAGCACTCCCCCAACTCTTAAATCCTACACCCCTCTTATAAGGATTCTGATTACTTCACTATCCTACTGTACAACTTTCAATTTCTATTTTTATCCCTGGCTCACTAATACACTCATGTTATACATAAGCTATTTGCTTCAAACACTTTTAAAAATGGAACTTTCTAAGTCAATGACTAACCTCTGTGCTAGCTTTACTAGCAATGTTTAAATGCTTCAAATTAAACCTATCAAAAATATACTATCTTAGCCAGGATTATTTAATGTTTAAAAATAGTTTTTATCATAAGATAATTTTCCCATCTAATATGTATCATCTGTGTAATGAATGTTATAGTTTCATAGTTTCATAGTTTAGTACTAGGCTATCTGCCCTGGGGCATTTGTAAGCCTAGCCATAGTGATGTGGCTTTTGCCACCCCATAAAATGGTACAAAATGCACAGAATAGATTTAGAATACTGTGCCTCTGTCTAGTAGTGACACAGTGAAGGTCCCCTTATATAATAGAATTAGTTTACTGTGCCCCTGTCTAGTAGTGACACAGATGTGACCTCTGGGGTAAACTTACAATCTCCCATCCACTCATCAAGATTTCTCTTGAAGAGAGTCAGTGAGAGGGTCTGCCTAACATGTACTGGGATCTTGTTCCAGAGCATGGGAAGCCTCTGGGTTATGAATCTATCCCTCCAGCATGTCCTATTCATACTTGTGCCGTGGTTTAAGTCTTTAGCTCTCGTGGTTCTGATGGATTCGGATTTTTTGAGGTGGAGCATGTCCATCAGTTCCTGATTGGACATGGCATTGTATGTCAGGCAGAGATCACCTCTGAGCAGGCGGTATGCTACTGAATAGAGCTGGAGCTTCTTTAGTCTGGCAGAATAAGACATATGTTGGAGACCCTTGATCCTCTTGGTGAGGTACTTTTGTGGTCTCTCCAGCTGTTGCAAATGCCGGGTGAGGTATATACCAAATGGGGTATTGTACTCAATCATAGGTCTGATGAGGGAGGAGTATAGGGGTACAATGACATCCTTGGATCTGGATGTGAATCCCTTCATGATAAGGTGTGCAAGGTAGAATGTTTTTCTAACCACTTTGGCAACGTGGGTGTCAAATGAGAGGTCGCTGTCGACTTGGATCCCTAGGTCTCTGATTACTTTTTCCATACTCAGTGGGTTGCTGTCTATGTGATAATTTGTGGGTACTTTGTTTTTCCCAAAGGGGATGACTATACATTTTTTGGCATTTAGTTTAAGGCCATGACTCCGGCACCAGTTGTCCGTTTCTGTGAGGCCTTTTTGTAGGATGTATGTGTCCGCTGGTGTATCAACTATGGCGCCTAGTTTGCAGTCATCTGCGAACTTTGTCAGCCACAACCCTCCCATGTTTGCTTTAACATCTGAGAAATAAATGCCGAACAAGAGGGGTCCCAGGACAGATCCCTGTGGGACACCACTTGTGACTGGCTTTGAGTCTGACATTGCTCCAGTGATTTTAACTTTATGGGTTCTGTCCTTTAGCCAGTTTGCAACCCATCTAGTGACATAAGGGTTTACATTTAAGCTGGTGAGCTTATCTATGATGCCTGAGTGGGGTATTGTATCGAAGGCCTTAGCCAAGTCCAGGTAGGCTGTATGGACTGCTTTGCCCTCATCAATGGGTCTAGTGACTGTTTCAAAAAAGTCAACCAGGTTCAAAAGGCAGGATCTGCCCTTTACAAAGCCGAACTGGGTGGGGTCAAGTGTCTGTAGGTCCCCAATATCTCTGTTTATGAGTTCCATAATGATTCTTTCCATAGCTTTGCAGACCAGGCTGGTTAAGCTTATGGGGCGGTAGTTCCCAGGGTCTGTAGAGGTACCCCCTTTGTGGAGTGGGACCACTGTTGCTGTACGCCAGTGTTCAGGTACATATCCTGTAGTAAGGCTAAGGTTAAATATCATTTTTATGTGGGTTTACCTCCTCTTGAGTCCACGTAGCACGCAACCCGGGATACCGCCAGGTCCCATTGATGCTGTGTTTTTAGCTTTGCTGAGGGCGGCTCTCACCTGGACATCTGAGATGACAGGGAGATTACATTCAGCTGGGATAAGTATTTCTTCTTTTGGGGGTGAGGGAGGGGAGAAATTTGCACTGAACCTGTCAGCCAGAATGTTGGCAATATCTGTGGGTTCAGTGTATTTTTTGTTGTTGTGAATTAACTCTGAGCATATCTGAGGGTTTCTGCCCAGGTTTCTAACATAGCTGAAGAAGGCTTTGTGGTTATCTTTAGTGTCCTTAGCGATTTTTCTCTCAAAGTTGGCCTTGGATGCTTTTATGAGAGAACGTAGTTTTCTGCTAGTGTTGATCAGAGATGTCTTCCCTTTATGGGATTTTGCTCTGTCGTGCAGTAGCTTCCTTCTTTTGTTATACAATTTGTTTATGGCTGAGGTCCACTAGACAGAACGCTTGCCTTTGGTGGAGAGGGCTTGGATTTATTTGGGATTGCATGATCCATGCATTCTTGGAGATGCCCATAGAAAGCATTTGTGAAGGATTCAGCATTGTGGGATGTGGTATCCACTGGCCCAGTGGGCTTAAAGGATACCATCTCAGTCTTAAGAAGAGTGAAGTCTGCTTTTGAGAAGTTTTTCACTGTGGTCTTTTGTGCTGGGGGTGGAGGTGGGATATGTATATCCAGGGTGATTAGTTTGTGGTCAGATCTCACTAGTGAGGGGTATACCTCCGGTGTGGAGCATTTTGTCCCCATGTTTGTGATGATCAGGTCTAGTATATTATCTCCCTTAGTGGGAGAGGTGACTAGTTGTTCCAGTGCATTTGAATTTATGAATTCCAGGAACCTTTGGACTAGGGTGTTAGGGCTAGAATAATGTACCCAATCTATGTTAGGGTAGTTGAAGTCTCCCAGTATGATTGTATTTTGTGATACATTCATATCCTCCAATGTCTTCAGGAAGGCTGAGTGGGTTTCCTGAGATTGGGAGGGTGGTCTGTAACATGCTACCAGTTCTATAGCAGTTTTGCCTATGGTTAGTTGCACCTGTATGGTCTCTGATGCTTCATGTGTTGCTACTAACCTGGAGGTGTGGGTGTCCTTGATGAATATGGACACTCCCCCTCCTTTTGTGGTTCGGCCCATGTTTTGGGGCTGAAAAGCATGATACGAGGTATAGCCTGGTAGTGCTGGGGTGCTCTCAGGAGCCTTGAACCAGGTTTCAGTTACTGCACAGACGTCGATGTTCTCCATACTGAGGAGTGCATCGAGTGCCTGCATCTTGAGATTTAGACTTCTGGCGTTGAGCAGCATTACCCTTAGTTTTTTTCCATTTTTGTTATCTAAGGAGGTGGGTTTGTATTTTGAGCCTTGCCTAAAAAAGGCACTATGGGGGTGGCAAGAGCCTTAGCTAATATCCGGAAACCCAGTGGTGACAGGTGCAAGCCGTCCCTTGCGAAGCAGCGTGGCTTGTCCAACATGTCATCCCAGGCAGACAGACATTGGATCCCCTTAGAATGACACCAGTACTTGAGCCAATTATTAAAGCTGATCATCTTGTCTTTGTATTGTGGCATCATTCTTGGTGAGGGCAAGATGCTGCTCAGGGTCAGGGTCATACCAGCCTGGGCGACATAATCAGAGAGCTCCTCTATGTCTCTTTTCATGTAGTCCAGGGAGGTACGTCTCAGGTCATTCATGCCAGCATGGACAATGACGGAGTCATATTTGTATTTGCTTTGGAGTGACCTGAGTGCGTGTGTTATGTGGCGGATCCTAGCTCCCGATAGGCAGCTCACAGTCACCCTCTCCTTGTTCAGCCTGGTAAGTGGGACATCAGTGTGTCTGACTATAAAGTCAACTATTACTAGTGTATCAGGCATGGTGTTTGGCCTTAAGGGCTGTGATTGATTGGCACACTGATTTATTGAAGTATGTGTTGCATGTGTTTTGTTTTGAGGTGGTGGATTTTTGGATGTCTGCTTTGGGAGCCTCTGTTGTTTTGGTAAGTTTTTTATTAGAGCCTCCGAGTATGTCTTTGTGTTTTTATGTGTTTGGTTTGCAGTTGTCATAGGTCTATGTGGGACTGGATTTGCTGTGTGTGTAGTTACCATCTCCTCCTGTCTGGGCATGCCAGCCCAGAGTTTGGCTATATAGTTGCATCTCTCACATGTATTTGTGTTTGTTGGGAGGAGGAGAGGGTTGTCTGTGTACATGAGACAATTGTAGCATTGTCTCAAGATACCCAGATTAACCAGCTGAACTGGAGAGGACACCAGTACTCTACCACTCGACATGCTAGAACAGTATAAAGGAGTGCTGTGCCTTTAAGGGAAGTGGATATTCACAGGGGTGGTAGGTGGATGTAGTGCTTACTTAGTATGAGAGTGCTTACTTAGTAGAGAAGTTTTGAGAACAAGTGCTAGGCTTATAATATAGCGAGTAGTCTGATTATACTAAGAGTAGAGCTTCCTTAAGGGAAAATTTGAAGAGCAGACTTGGCGGAGTTTAACCTTGTTTAACCAGCGCTGCGCTATGCGCACAACCGCGCAAAGCCATGCAAACGTGAATTTTAAACAAGGAACTTCAAAAGAGCTAGAAATGGTCCAAAACAACCAATTACTACAGCTCTTGTGCTGAGGTCACTTCCTACAGGGACAGGTAGGCTGCTCAAGGCTCCCACTCCCACTGGTGAGCAAAGAAACGTCCTTCTATCCAAGTAAGGTAATGGACAACGCAGGAACTACACCACAGCCCAGAATACAGCAAAGCCTGTAAACTGGTCTAAACTAGTCAAGGAGAGGCGGGAAAACAAGGATTATTTTTTTGTTTTTTTTGTTTTTAGATAGAAAGACACAGAAAATGCAGAAACAGTAATAAATCAGTTACACAGGCTAGCACACTTTAGTGGGCAGCCTCAACAGTTAAATTAAACAAACAAACAACAAACTTTCGATCAAATTCGACTAAAATGTAACTTTTAAGTGCAGATATTAAATAATGCAGCAAACAGCTAAAAAACAGTTTAAGCTTGTTCAGGGTAAGCTAGAGAAGGTATTTCAAGTAAAAAAACAGCAAAGATACTTAAATCCAGAAAGTAGTCGCTTTTCTGAGTTCTCTGTAGCTAGGACCACTCTGCAGGACCACGAGGAGCTTGCCTGAGTAGTATAGCCAGAAAAAAACACCCAGAGGCGGATTTTAAACAGGGAACTTCAAAAGAGCTAGAAATGGTCCAAAACAACCAATTACTACAGCTCTTGTGCTGAGGTCACTTCCTACAGGGACAGGTAGGCTGCTCAAGGCTCCCCACTCCCACTGGTGAGCAAAGAAACTTCCTTCTATCCAAGTAAGGTAATAGACAACACAGGAACTACACCACAGCCCAGAATACAGCAAAGCCTGTAAACTGGTCTAAACTAGTCAAGGAGAGGTGGGAAAACAAGTTATGCATGAAAGCCGCTGGCTTATTAGAATTATTATTTTTGCAAAATATGTAACCTCTCTCACTATGAATGTAACTGCTTGTGGAGCTTTTCTCCCCGTGCCTCCACTGAAAATGGTTTGCTCCAATCCAGTAGACTCTCCTGGTCAGCAATTGCAAATAAATAAAATAAATAAAATAAATAAATAAATAAACTGTTTCCATACTTGAACAAACAGTGCTACATGAACTTCATAAGACATTATGATAATTTAAAAAAGGAAGAATATAGCACTAAAGGCGGAGGCATGTCCATATTCATTAAGGATATCCACACCTCCCGGCTAGTTGCACAGCATAATGCATCCGAGATTATCCAAGTGCAACTAACTCTGGGCAAGACCGCAATCCAAATTGTAGCTTGCTACAGACCCCCCACCATGCCCCAGGATTCACACTCCTCATTTCTTGATACACTGGAAAGTATTACGGTACAACACAACACCCTAATAATGGGTGATTTCAACTACCCCACCATTAACTGGGAAAACTACTCATGTATCAACTCTTTTGCTCAACGTTTTCTAGAATTCATAAATTCCAATGCCTTGGATCAACTTATTCACACCCCCACCAGGGGCAGCAGTATCCTAGATCTGGTCATTACCAACATGGGAAACCAGTGTTCCACACCAGAGGTCAATTCCTTGTTGGTCAGATCTGACCACAAGCTAATCAGCCTAGACATCCACATCCCACCACAGCCTCAATTAGGGAAACCATCGTAAAAAACTTCTCAAAAGCCAACTTCACACTTCTTAAGACAGAAGTGGCAAACTTCATGACACCCATGAAGACAGACAATAGAGGTATGACTGCTGAATCCTACACAAATGCACTTTATAAGCACTTACACAAGTGCATGGATCATGCTATCCCTAATAGAACCAAGATGTTAAATCTCCAAAAAAAGGAAGCCAATCTGGTGGTCGTCTGCCATAAACAAACTCTACAACAGAAGAAAGAAACTGTTGCAAAAAAGAGTAAAATCCCATGGTCAATCTCAGTAAGAAGCTGAGATCCCTCATAAAATCCTCCAAAGCTAGTTACGAAAACAAAATTGCCACTGACTCTAAGGACAACCACAAAGCATTCTATAGCTATGTCAAGAATCTAAATGGGAGCACTCAGATCTGCTCTGAGTTACAGCATAATGGCACTAAATATACAGAACCAACTGATATTGCCAACATCCTAGCAGATAGGTTCAGTGCTAACTTTACCCTCTCTCACCCCCTAGAGGGCCCATCTCTATACCGGAAGAATGCAAAGTTCCTATAATCACGGCTGCACAGGTAAAAAACACACTCTCCAAAGCCAAGAACACAGCATCCATGGGACCTGACAATATCCCAGGCTGCGTTCTACATGAACTACAGAATGAACTGGCACCCTACCTAAGTACCATGTTCAATCATAGCCTCACCTCAGGCTTTGTACCCACTGAATGGCGCACCATGACAGTTATCCCACTCCACAAAGGGGGAGCCATGACGGACCCCGGGAACTACCGCCCCATTAGCCTGATGAGCCTGGTCTGCAAGGCCACGGAATGTATCATCATGGAACTCATAAACAAAGACATTGGTAATCTTCAAACTCTGGACCCTACTCAGTTTGGATTTGTAAAAGGCAGATCATGTCTCCTAAACCTGATTGACTTCTTTGAAGCAGTCAACAAAGCCATAGATGAGGGTAAAATGGTTCTCACAGCTTATCTAGATCTCGCCAAGGCTTTCAACACCATCCCCCACTCTGGAATTATAGATAAGCTCACTAAACTAGGTATAAATCCCTATGTCACAAGATGGGTTGCCAACTGGCTCATGGACAGAACCCTCACTGTGAAAGTAGCGGATTCCAAATCCGACATCAGACCAGTGACAAGTGGAGTACCACAGGGTTCACTCCTGGGTCCTCTCCTATTTTGTATCTACTTCTCTGAAGTGCAGGCCAACACAGAAGGTCTTTGGCTAACAAAGTTTGCAGATGACTGCAAATTAAGAGCCAAAATCGAAACTCCTAACGATGTGGACAAACTACAAAAGGGCCTCACTGAGACAGATACCTGGTGTCAAAGCCATGGCCTGAAGCTCAATGCCAAAAAGTGTATTGTCATCCCCTTTGGTAAAAACTCTGTACCCATGAACTACCACATAGCTGGTAGTCTACTTAATGCCAAAAATGTGATAAGAGACCTTGGGACACAGGTGGACAGTAGTCTCTCCTTTGATCATCACATCGCCACAGTGGTCAGGAAATCCTTCTACGTGGCTCATCTCATCACAAAAGGATTCTCATCCAGAAAAAAAGAGGTCATTGTTCCCCTCTACTCATCACTCATTAGACCCATTATAGAGTAAAACGCCCCTTTAGGTATGTACCTCACAAGACATCTACAACAGAAATACCTCACAAAGAGAATTACTGGCCTCAAACAGATGCCCTATGCAGACCATCTCAAAAAACTACAGCTTTACTCCATCGCATATCGCCTACTCAGGGGTGATCTCTGCCTAACATACAAAGCTATGTCAAACCCAGAGCTGTTGGACATGCTCCACTTAAAGAAATCCCAATTCCTACGAGCTACACACTCTAGGGACCTTAACCTTGTCACCACAATAAACAGAACATGCTGGAGGGATAGATTCCTGTCCCAGAGAATTCCCATACTCTGGAATAGACTACCTATCTATGTCAAACAGAGCTCCTCATTAGCACTCTTCAAGAAAAATCTTGATGATTGGATGGGAAATGGGAAATTCACCCTGGGGATCACTTCTGTGGCTCTGCACGACAGGGGCACAGGAAAATAATTTTCTTGGGTGGCGAAAGCCAGGGTACATTTTTTGGCTAGACTTGTATGGGCTCTAGGGCCGATAGCCTAGTACCTACCTATAAACCTATGAGCTTGCAGAAATTGAGCAATGGCAAGAACCTTGTAGTTTGTAAGTATGACAAGGGCAGCAGGGTGGTAATTTATAAAAGAGTGGATTATCAGAAGTAAAGTTTGTTGCAGCTGGGCAAAGCACAACTTTATTGTAAACTGTTTTGGATCCAAAAATAAATAAAAGAAACAAACAAAGAAAATCAAATAATGTATATATTAATATATATATATATATATATATATATATATATATATATATATATATATATATACGTGTGTATCTATATCTATATATATATATATATATATATATATATATATATATATGTGTGTGTGTGTGTGTGTGTGTATATATATATATATATATATATATATATATATGGATCTATGTCAGATTATTGAAGTTCTGAAACTTCAAAATTCATATGGCCAAGACCATATGATTAAAGTTACAGAACTTCGAACAATAAAAAAAAAAAAAAAAAAAAAAAAAAAAATTATATTTTTTAATGTTTTTGCAGGGGGGGGGCAAGTCCACCTACATCCCCCCACATCCCTTGCTAATTAAATATACTAACTCCAAGATTGTACTACATTGTGGAAAAGGGTAAATTTACCATTCTGTGCTGTACTGCAATCTCCATTCAAAATACTTGAAGTTTCAAAACTTAAATCATATTGTCCCAACCATATGATAAAATTGGTAAGGAATTAGTGCAAGACCCCACACCGCATTTTTTACATATTGCCAAAAAATCACAAAAATGCTTTCAAACTGCTAGGTAGACCTATAGCTACAGGAATGGGTGTTCTTACTAAACCTTTTTCAGATTTTTTAACATGTTATTTACCCCCTTTACTGGATGATATAAAGGCAAGAATTAAAGACACTATCCAGTTTCTCCATCTGATAGAGAATATACAAATGGAAGAGGGCTGGCTGATGTGTACCTTAGATGTAAAATTTCTTTATACCAGCATACCATACTATGCTGATCTTAATGCATTATAAATCTGGTTTAACAAAGCTAACATATATAGACCAGGTTTTAACACTTTCATGTCGTGCTTAACTGAACATGTTGTACCTAAAAATATATTCTTTTATTATGAGGCTGACTATTTACAAGTGCAAAGAAATGGCTATGGAGGCTTCCTTTGCCCCCACATTTACCAATTTGTTCAAAGGTTATTTGGAAGAATTTTTGATTTATAATGTTAGTCATAATTTGTTGTCAAAATCCACTGATGCAGCAAAGATATTTGGAAGTATGTTATCTCATTTAGAGATCTGATATAACTGAACTTCGATAATAATCTAATATAACTGAGCTTTGACATTTTGTTTAATATCTTAATGAAAACAGATGGTGCATATGGTTCAAATTAGAAGTGCAGGTGTTTTTCATATTATTTTGGGATGTGTGGATTACATAGTTAACAGATGGTTCTGTCATTAACTCATTGTTTAGAAAGCTCTTTACCAACAATTCCTCACTTCAAGCAGAGAGCTGTCACCTCAAGTTTGTCACTAAGGTATACCCAAGACACAGTTTTTAAGATTGAAGATCTGTTGAGATAAGATGGACTACAAGTCTGAGGTCACTGAACCTAGTAATAGAGTTGTGGAGAGGGTTACAATAAAGAATTAATGTAGATAAGGTGGAGAGAAAGTCATTACTGTCTTACAAACAGTAAATGCAGGAAAGTCTTTTTACTAATCACCACTGCTAATGGAATTGTTAACATGTTTTAAATATAATAAATAGACAATGGGATATTTTATTAAGGGATAATGAGGTTAGATCATTAGTGAACATTAAGTATGAATTTATCTTCAGGAAAGGTAAAAAATATACATGGTTATTTTGCAAGATTTTTAAAAGAAGTATATTTGTTTACCTGCACAGAGAGATTAATATAATGTTACATTAAAGGACAATTTTCCTTGTGGTAACTGCTGTTTTTGTAAGCTTATGATTAGGAATATGGAAAGCATGTCAGCTAACTCTATTTTGTTTTCATTAAAATTATCACTTGTAAGAGCGAATGTGTGATTTGTATGGCTTAGTGTTCTTGTTCTGCATTTTACATAGGCAGAACATCCAGGATGTTAAGACAAGGGTGGCTGAACATTTTAGTAATATTAGGGTTGACAGGGAGGCTAATGCTTTATCTAAGCATACTATCATCCAGGTATGGAGCAGCATATAATAAGTGAAGATTCATTATTTTATCAATCATTCCCTAAAAGGTGTCTGGGGTTCTATATTAGCCAAGTGGTTACAATGCGTACTAAAACAGACTGTCGAGGCATTACAACAGCAATTATCTCTTTGGCAGAGAGAATAAGAGGAAAGTGCTATTATTCCTTCATCATCAGCATAGATGCTACAGTCACTGTGCATCTCCTCTATCAAGCCTACTTTGTGCATTTTTCTGAACGTCTTCCTTTACTGCTTTTGTGACAGTGGTATTCTGTAAGGTCTTGGTCTCACCTTTATGGCAAGAGTTGCCACTGAGTTACATTCTGTCACTTCAGTTCACCCACACATTTCTAAAAGCAGTCCTTTATTTCTTAATAAGAATTCTGTCACTTCATGCTTTTATGCTTTTGACAATGATTCCTGCAACTGCATTTCAGGTAGAGATTCTCCAGTCTCTCTTGTAAGAACTTTGGCTTGAAAGCTCTCCACAGCATTCTTTACTTCCTTCCACAGCTTTGTTTCACTTAGGTGATAGATTTGCACTGCATTTGTCTTTCACAGTTGTCTAACCCTATAATTTACTATATTTATTCTTTCTTTCTGTCGTCCAAGTGGACTCTGCCATATGGCCAGAAATTTATGTTCACAGAGGGCTTTTTCACTAGTACCTGATCTGCTGGAATTCTATTAATTGGGGCATTCTTATTATAGACTTGTTGCAGTTATTGTGCTCTCTGTATGCACTTGTTTGCTATGGACATTACCATCTTTAATCTATCATAAAAACTGACACAGTTTCCTATAATACTTTTGAATGGTCTATTTTCTTCTTCTAAAGTTTCCTTAGCAATTCCAGGTGGCCCTCTCAGATGCCTTCCATAAAAATGTTCAGATGAGGTAAACCCAGTTGAAGCTTGTTCATGTATACATACATAGATGCATACATACACATACATACACACATAGAAATATTTCCACCATGGGCATTAATGCCCTTCTTGCATGGCAATATACCAGAACAGTAGTTCCTACAATAAGTGCCCAGGCTGTTCTTGAAAATATCTAGTTCTTGCTTTAATGTAATTTGGGTAGTCTATTCCTTGCAGCTGCTCTCTCAGAGAACCAACTAGTACACTTCTCATTCCAATAGTATATTATTCATAGGTTGTCTGATCATTTTCTACTAATTTTGATAACCACAGAAATTTTCAGACATAGTTGTCACTAAATGCCCTATATACATGAATAAGGTATCCTCTTAAATATCTATATGAAACATTGTACAAATTCAGAAATTTTAGTCCTTCACAGTAACCTAAATTTTCAAATGTGTGGATGCCCTTGGTATATTTCTGCTGTACTCTTTCCAGTTTACTCATGCTTGTTTTCTTTCAAGGTTTCCATACTGTTATTTCATACTCAAGTTTGGGTCTAAGGTAACTAACAAACAATGACTTCATCATTTCTGATTTCCTAGACTTTATATATTTTTTAAATAACCTACAGTTCGATAACTATCATTAACTAATTGGTTGATATGATAAGAAAAACTCAAAGCTAGATCTACCCATGTACATAAGTCCTTAAATGAGTCTACACTTTCAATCACTATACTGTATTAAATATTCACTTTTCAGTTTATGTCTCCCATATGTCATATGCTTAGTTTTTGATGTATTTATTAGCATAGTATTCTGCTATGCCCAAATGGTCAATTTAGTCACGTTCTTTGCAGACATGCCCTATTTGTAACATGTGTATTTAGTTTACCCAGTTTCAAGTCATCTGCATACAGGCTGTAGAACACCTCAGATGAAAAAGATACAACTGAAGGATACAGTCTAAATAAGTAAGGGCCCAGGACAGAGCACTATGGAACACCCTGACTGTAACTTTGGATTTCACTGGTCCATCTGCTGTATGATAGTTTCCATGTCCTATTTAAAAGCCTTGCATCTATCCATCTTATCAAGAGTACATAAATACCTAGTCATTCTAATTTATCAATATAATAACAACTGCCATGAATGAAACATTGTGCTGTGATGTAATTTATATAGATTGATATATGATAGTATGTGTCTTGGTCAGTAGTATCTGTTAGGGGTCAATATTACAACGTCGAACTCACAGGAGTCTGAACATTGTAATATTGAACCCATATGTTCGAAATGTGAAATTAGCGAAGCCACGGAACACCGATTTTTTTCTCATGGAAAAAAATAGGTGGGCCATTTTCATGGCTTTGCTATTTCCTCCACTGTGGTGCAATCTCAGAGTTGGTGTATTTAAGTGGGGGTGTGCGGGGGGCATGGGGGATGAAGCCCCCCCACATTAGTTTAAGTTTAAAGTGTATCTGTTTTTTTTTTTTTTTTGTATCGGAACAGCGATTTTCTTCCCTGGGAAAAAAATCGCTCTTCTGTGTTTTTGTACTTTTTGGGTTTCGAACTTCCTGGTTCGATATTACTTCATTCAAACTCCTGAGAATTTGACGATGTAATATAGACCCTCTGTTAGGGATACCAACATTTTAGAATAATACAGCCTGTTATCTGACAATAGCTTTAGCATTAGAGTTATATCACGACAGCACTGCTGCAAATTTGGCAACATAGTATGTTATGGCTAGTATGTAATGATGCATTCATGGAGTTTACTTGTGGCCTCCCAATGTCCATAACAATATATTCAAATGGTACCTCCATGGTAAGAACTCGGGTCAATGGACTTGTATAATGAGAATGTCTGCAGTTTTCTGACATTCTGGGTAAGAAGCATAGACATTTTCTCTCTTTCATTATGCCTGGCCAGTAAACATCTGCCTAGTACTCTTGACTTACTTTTGGCCATTCCCGGGTGACCTTCTGACAGATGACAATGACGTCATTATTAGTGAGTTATAAGGTTTTGGCATCAATAACATATGTAGAATCTCTTCCCTTTCTCTACTCAGTCCATATAAAAGGTTATCTTTTAACTCAAAATAGGGGCAAGAAGCAATAGGAACAATATGTTTACTAGCTTCTCCTACAGCCTTGCTTATGCTCTCTCTTGCCATACTTATAATATTTTCTTCCAACAGTTTTTTTTTAAGTTTATGAGATTTATTTTAAGTCCACTAACTTAGGTTTACTTTTTTCAATAATATGCCCGTAGGTGGAAGGTGAAGCTTCTCCCTCAAAAACACTGGCACTGCAGTCTCTTCTACACCTTGCCCTGCAAAGGGTTGCTCTGAACAACAATCACCCTCTAGTTTACTTGCTGTACTACCAGCAGGGAACCCAGAGTGTTATCTCTTTTAGGTTACTCTACCTCTACCTTAGTGTGTGTGTGTGTGTGTGTGTGTGTGTGTGTGTGTGTGTGTGTGTGTGTGTGTGTGTGTGCGTGTGTGTGTGTGTGTGTGTGTGTGTGTGTGTGTGTGTGTGTGTGTGTGTGTGTGTATGCATGTGTGTATACCACCCTCTCACTTTCTTTGTTTCCCCTGTTTTTCTATCCCACTACAATGGGTATATCAGAACAAAATTTATTGTCAACTTTACAACTTTCCTTGCTTACAGATACCTGTTGCAAGCAACTTGCCTTTGCTTGCATTTTCCTGGATAACACAAGATGACCTTGGCTTAGAAATCTACATTTTCATGTCTATCTCAGTTTAAGTATTATTTTTCTGAAGGTAATCATTTATGTGCCCTTGTTGTTATGTATTTGTCTTCTACTTATTCTTTGTTTCTGTAATAATGTTTCCTGTAAGTCTATGTGCTGACTTCTGCTTTGTATTGATCTTTACTTCATTTTTCTACCGGTCATCTTCAGTTCCTTAGCTGATATACTTTCTAGTTTTAGATTTCTGTTAATCTGTCATTTAGGGCTTGGTTTGGATAACAGACAAGATCCTTTTTACTGTATAGTCTTAACCATATTCTAACTGCATTTGTAACTTCTCTGCCAACTTGCTTCTCCTTGTTTTGATTGTGGATCTCTGTATAACTGTCACTACCTTTTTACTCTCCTTTCTTATACTGATTGAACGGACCTGCTTCTTGTTAAATGTACCAGCTTGCCAGCTTGGATTTTCTCTCCTTTCACATGTTAATATTGCTTTAAAATGGGGGACATATTTTTCCTAATATTATATCATGAGTCAAATCAGGGGTTGGAACCATAGGACATTCAGTTTTCATTCAATTGATTGTATTTCCACATATGGGAATTTAATTTTCTATCATCACAAATGAATAGTACTTGCTAGATTTCCAGCATTTCTGACAAGAGCCAGACAAAAAAAATTACAAAACCTCGTACTTTTATGTTTAACTTTTCACATACTTCTGGCATTCGACTAGCCCATTTCAAGCATGCCGCTAAAACACGTCTTTCCCAAAACTGCTTACCCCAATATATATAAAGACTATAGACCTCTAGCTAAACTCTGCCTTGTCACTAAGATTTGAAAAAATAGTCTGCAAATATTCAGCCACTTTAATAATTACAAACATCCCTGTCATGAGCAGCACTGTACTTTCACTGCTCTTATCATAATTTATGATTATATTAATAAAAGTTCATTTAAAGTAGTGAATTTTATAGGTATGAGGAGGATTTTTGAGACTGTAAACTTAAGTTACTTCTAAATAAAGTGCCAAAACTTAATTTTGGGCACAACTCAATTTTATGGCTAAAGAATTGCTTATTATGCCCTAATAAATTCCCACCTCTCCCATGCAGGAACATTCACCTCTGGTGCTTTTAAAACTACTTCTGTTTTTTGTCTATATAAATGATATGACAAGATCTCCCATCTCTAAAACTATTTCTTTATGTTGGTGACATCCTTACATTATATATTCTCTGTTTTGACATAATTTTCTCAGAAAGATTACATAAGACATCAAACAACTACCTGATTGGGCCAGCATTAATCAACTTAGCTTTCACACATCTAAATTAGGACTTGCGCTCTTTGGAACGCAACAATTACTAGCAAAGTAGTTTCCTTTCATAGTCAAAGACTTCCAAGAAAAAAATATACCTACAGTTGGCCAACAAAAGTATTTAGTTTTAATATTGTACCTTTCTAACCTTAGAACAACACAGAATTAACTAACGATAAAGTGCTTAGTCAACTCAGCCTGTGCTACAAAATCTCATATTTACTCCCAACTGATGCACAAAAAGTTATAGCTAGAAATGCGTTGATCCTTAAAGTAGGGTACAACCTATCTCTTGTTAGCTCTCATTCCTCATACAGTATCTAGCTGTTGCAATCTGCTGAAAACAAAATCTGCCATGTTGCACTATGCATACATGGACCACTGCAATCTATTATGAAGATTTAAATGGCATCCAGTGCAAGATAGAGTAAGCGTGCTGTTTAGTACAAACCTGTTCATTTTCGGTGATCTCCAACTGTGCCTACCTCTTACACTTCTACTGGCTGTTAAGGAACAGGCATGCAGATTGAGAGGCTCATAGTCAGATATCGTTTGCTTAACAACACCTCCATTCAGAAAGGCAGGTTTTATGTAAGCATTTAATAAATTAGCCCCAGCCACATCGAATGACTTACCTACTGACACTGGAAAAGAAAGTACTCACAAGAGCTTTCACAACAAACTCAAATAACAGCTGCTGAATTCTCATTCTTGCACTTATTTCAAAGAATTTGAATGAACTGCTTAAGCATTCGTCTGACAGAGTAAGCCATTTATGTAACCTAAAATCTTAAAGTATCGCAATCATCTGTATATATATATATATATATATATATATATATATATATATATATATATATATATATATATAGCAAAAGAGTTACCACAAAATGTAAAAACTTAAAAGACAGATAAACTTGCCATAAGATTTATACAAGTGAGAACCCCCACTGCACTCTCCCCACCTGCTAATTATATCTAACAACAACAACATTGCATTGCAGTGGGGAAACTGCTGCTGTTTTGATAAAATATTTCATTATGGTACTCCACAGTTCAATAAACAATGTTTCGGACACAAAAAAATTATCAAAATTGATTTTGCAAACTGTTCAGACAACGGAAGAACTTCTGAAGGGGTGGAGGGCAGACAGCTAACTATAACTTCCTCTAGAAACACAGATACTTGGTGTATGTTATACTTCTTTTTTTTGGATTAATCATTGTTCAAAACATTTGGAAAAACATTTTGGATGAAGTGGCATTTTGAACATTTACATGTTTTCCATTACATTCTATCAATTAAATGCTAACTAACTTTTTTCTTTATAGCTTCCATGCTGATACACATCCTTATCATTGATGGCAAACTATTTCTTTAAGTGTGCCCTTTCCCAGAAATGCTGCTGTCACAGTGCATTTTTGTAATTATTGGGAGGATGTGGGCACAAAGCGACCCACAATACTTGCTTAGTGATCTAAAACAGAAAATGGAAAAGGCCATTTCTGAAGGTATTTGCATGGCCAAACTTGACAAAATGGCATTTCAATGAATTTGCCTTTGATATGTAAAACCAAATCTGTATACATTTTTAGCACCATCACTGCAAAACTGTGACACATGGCTGATACCCACACACACTGCTGTCCCTGTCTCAGTGCTTTCTGTGGCTATGAAACAAGTTCCTTCCTCTGCAGAGTATTTTTCCTTAAATGTAATGTGCTATAATGGTGCTTGTGACACTCACCTGTGATATGCTTCACATATTCACAAAGAAACACATATATAGGGTCTTCTGTTTCACACATCTTCACAATTAGGGCCTAACTCCAAAAGACTTACTCTCAGTATAAGTGACTTACTCTGGTATAAGCCAGCTTTATAGGTATGCCTTACACCAGAGTATGCCAGTCACACTTATGGAATTTGGCCGCTGATTTTACCTTCTTTTTGCTATGTATTAACTTACTGTGTTGGGGATCTTATTTGCCCAGCCTCCCTTATAATCTATGTTTGAGTTTTATGCAGTCACTTGTGCTTACCACAAGCTGGGGGTTTGGACAGAATGCCTGAATATTCTGCTGAGCTTTCAAGAACCCCACCTTTCATTCTGTCCCGCTACCTTATCCTCTTATTTGTCTTTTCTTTGTATGTTTGTTTTCATGTCATCAATATGAAATATCACAGACAGTCATAATTACAGCTTAGAGGAAATATATAAAGTAACCCCCTATAAAAAAATTCCATGTTGCATTTCATTTTGGCAAAGTGCAACAATTGCAATTTTGCTTTTTGATTTTTCAGGCAGATTTATTTTTCCTTCAGGCATAAACCAGTTCATGCCATCTTCATGGCCACAGCGGCTTTGTCATAATTCCTCTCAGAATAATGCAGGTTACCTCAAAATTACCTTGGTTATACTCTGATAACATTCTTGCACCTAATTCTCTTTCTGCTGACCATGGGTTTGTCCTGAAAATATGTGAGGCATAAGTCACAAAATAAATATTAGATGGCATAGTAAATCTGATTTATTTCCTTGCAGATGAATAGTCTCTTTCAAAATCATAAAAGTTTTGAAAATCCAGCAATGTAAACTCTCACATGCTGCCATACACAGCTTTTTTTTCTTGTGGTAAGTAGCAACACTCTACCTACAAGTAATGGTTTCTATATGCTCCAAGACTCACAAAGCAGCTAAACTTGGAACAAAACTTACATATTTCTAAGCCAGGACAAACTTTGCAAAACATAGGTAAAATGTAGCAGGCTGGACATATATTTCACTACAATGCTGGCTTTTATCTTCTTAACACTTCTTCATGCTAGACTGTGAAAGATGTTGTGATGAGATATCCTACCTGAAACATAATTAACACTATGGTTTTAAATGAAGAAATTAGATAGATGACACTACTAAGAATGCAGTGTGTAGTGCTGTAAGTGAAGAAAAGAATGCAGTACTGAAAGATGGCATATTATTTAGTCATTTTCTTTTTAATCATAGTTGTCTAATATATTTCATATTATTATAAATATCTTGTTTAAACTTAATAAATCTTTCCAGCGAAGCATTTATCACAGTACCGCCATTTTTCTTTATTCCCTTGTCAATATAACATTTTATAATGGTTAACGTTTGTGATTTTTCCAGCTGCACTAGATGAAAAGATAAATGATACACGACAAACTATTTTCCAGTAAAAGCATTAAAATTGTATACTTAAAGGTTAATGCAATTGAAAGAACCTGCATTTCAACTTTTATTGCATTTTCTCTACCATCAAAGTCCACAAATTGGCTTTGTTATTTTCTTTGTACTTCTGTGCGACTTCTCCTGAACTTGATGCTATAAATTGCTAGAGTTCTAGTCAGACTGTATTATTACAATAGTTCAGTGGCAACCAGCATTCTTAAATGACATGTGCTATTAGCATTTACAGTACTAGAATTATGTGCACTCTTTTCATGTTGGATTCATTTTTTTAATGTACATATGTTAAAACTACCCATTGCAAGTATCAAAATTACTTGTCTATACTTTTTTCAGTACATTCAGCTACAGTTCTCAAAATGTTAAATGAATTTGAGACAAAGCTGAACATAATGAGTTACTAAAAATTTGTGGTTTTTAGATATTGTTCTTATTCACTTAGAAAGTTAACAGAATAGCTGGTTTTGCATTAAAATTCATTTTCTAAAAACTCAGATGTCTAAAATGTTAATGACTGATGTTAATTATTTTGTGAGTGTAGTCACAAAGTATCCTCCATGTCGGCAATGGTGGTGCAGCAGTTAGCTTTGTTGCCTCACAGCAAAAGGTTCTCCGGTTCGATTCTTGGCTGGAGAGCCTTCTTTGTGGAGTCTGCATATCCTCCCTGTGGTCGAATGAGTTTTAAAGACATGGAGTAGGTGCATGCGTGTGTGTGTGTGTGTGTGTGTGTGTGTGTGTGTGTGTGTGTGTGTGTGTGTGTGTGTGTGTGCATGTGTCTGCGTGTGTGTGTGTGTGTGCATGTGTGTGTGCCTTCTGTGAAGGTTGGACTCCCAGCTGGCAACTCGATACTGCAAAAACTCCACTGCCAATCAATCTGCTGACTGGTGATCTGCTGTGGCAACCCCTAACGGGAGAAGCTGAAAGAGAATTATTTAATCATAAAGTAGCCTTAAACTATTCAGAAAACAAACTAAAATGTATATTCCTCATGGATTTGCACTTACCCTTTAAGCTTCTACCACCTTCCCGTCTAGCAGTCTCCCATATTAACATATTCTCTCCTCAAACCACTAACAATAACTTAGCCTTAGATCACTACTACTTACATTAACTGTACTTACTGCTCAAAAAAATGTCCAGCGTACCAACCACAGGCAATAAGGCTCTACAGTCAAACATTTATCAACACTGGTTTAATCAATAAGAAACATATCTCTTAAAAAGGTTAGCGCTTTCATGTTTGTATCACACCACTTCATCAGACCTATACAAGACAAAGTAAAACAGTCTACATATATACAATGAAACTCTAAACTGACCAATCACATCACAATTTCTATTATTCATTAAGGCTGACCTTAAATTCTTTAACCCTTTACACACCAATGCCTACTTTATCATTAAATATATAAGCATATATGTCCATTTTATTATATATTAAAAATATCATTAATAGCAATCCTTACTAAAATATAAATCCTAGAATTAATGCATAAATAAATATATATATATCAAAAACAATATATTACTTAAAGAGGCTTCTATTTCTTAAAATGGGTTTGATAGGGACTCTCTTGTTTAACCCACTGGCTCTATCTGCCCTAAGTCTGATAATCCATCTTGTCTCGGAAGTCTCTGTATGATTTCTCAAATCACCCCGCCTCTCACTTTCCAGTGTTTGTTCAAGAACCATAAAACTAAAAGTGTGGGTCAGGTCTGTGTTCATAACATGTCCAGCCAATGCATTGGTTAAGGCCCCTTTTCTAATATTTAAAAATTTTTCTATTGATTTCCCCAACATAGAAAGATGAACAGGTATTACAAATTTCCAGATATACCACATTGATGGTATTACAGTCAGCGAAAACTTGACATGTGAATGTGTGACCAGTTTCAGGATGTATAAATTTGTTGGTAACTGTTATATACTGACACTGTTGGCAATTGTTACAGGGAAAATTCCCTTGCCTCGTTGCTGGTATACTATTCCTATTATTGGCCTGCAAATAGCATAGCATTCTTTTCAGAGATTTCTTATTCTTAAATAAGAAATTCGTTTTTTCCCCTACCAATTTCCTAATTTCTGAATCTTGAGTCAAAATTGGCCAAAACTTCCTGACCATGTCTGTTATCATATCTACATTATTTGAATAATATGCAGGCACCCGTACCAGATTATTATAGTGTTTTCTCTCTCTAAAATGCTCCAAACTCCCATTCGATGTAAAATATGGTTTGCCTGATTCCTGCCTGATGACCTCGGAATTACCCAAGATGTTTCTAGTATTGGTATCTCTATAACCCCTCTCATGTAACCTTCCTAGGTTCTGTATCTCTATCTCAAATTTCTCATCATGTGCTGTCAGCCTGAAGGCTCTCATATATTTTTAAAAACATAACCCGGGTGCTTGCTTTTCCTATGCAGGAGAGTGCTCCTTTGGCATTCTTTCCAGTATATACTGGCTTGACATTTTCCAAGTCTATCCTTAGTAACACTAAGGTCTAAAAAATCTATTCTCTCAATAGAATTATGTAGATCAAACCTTGATGTACTGTTATTTAACTCCTTAAAGAATATTTGTAGTTCTGTCTGCTTACCATTCCATAGCAGGAACAAGTCACCCACAAATCACCTGTAGAACACTACTTGTTCCCACTTACCTCTCCCAGGAGGCCATAACCAAGTTTGCATTACTGTTTGCACTCGATGTACCCATGCACACCCCTTCTTTTTGTAGGTACAGCTTATGGTCAAATGACATAACATTATTCCTTAACACTAAGTCCATTAAATCACAGATCAGATCTATTTGCACATGACTAAGTCATCCAAAATCAAATATTCCCTAAGCATATTGAGGCCCACTTTATTGGGTATGGATGTGAATAGGGAATGAACATCCAGGGTCACAGTATCAATAAAGATTTATCCAACTGCATATTTACCAAGAAATCATAAAGATCTTGTAAAAAGTGTTTGGTATCCCTTAATATATACTTATTGTTTTTTACCACTGGTCTTAGTGTCTTTTCTATATAAATAGAAAGTGGTCCTGTCATCCAGTTCTTCCCCGATACTATAGGTCTTAATGGGGGTTTCACTGGGTTTTTATGAATTTTGGGTATTCCTTGCATGATGGGTAACAAAGGGCTGGATATATTCAAAGAATCATATACATTCTTATCTATTTCACTATTCAATAAACTCTCATAAAGGATTTCACCTACCCTGAAAATTAATCCATCTAATTCAGTACTGGTAATTAGATTATATACTTTCACATCATTTAACATATATAACATGGTTGATTGTAAAATTCTGTGTCCATAATAACTATAGGACCTCCTTTACCAGCCTGCTTAATAGTTATTTTAGGATAAGATTGTAAAGCTCTAAGTGCCATTTGTTCCTTTTTGGATAAGTTATATTTCTTAACATCAGTTCTACACTTACCAAATTTCTCATAGATTTCATTTTCACATAATTTAGTAAACATGTCCACTGTAGGATGGCCTGGTGGCATATGCGTACTTGGTTTTCTAAATAAATTAACATTGCTATTATCAGTGTCTTTAAATATCATTTTCAATTGCAAAGTCCTAGTAAACATTTTAAAATTCAAGATGGTCTCAGTTACCTCTGATGATTATGAGGTAATAAACCACAGCCATTTGGTCAACAGTGAAATTTCTTCACTGGTTAAATCCCTTGATGAAATGTTCCATATTAATGACTCATTGTTTGTTTCCAGTTGCGTTTCACTCTGATGGGTCACTCGTGTGAGGGTGGCTTGTTTTTATGGGAGGACTTGGTTTTGATCCTGTCAGGTGCCACCAAGTCAGTACAGTTGTTTAAGTGGTCATACAGGGTGTTTGTGTACACCTCTGCATAGAAGTCATTGTAGGCTGTTAGCAGGGGGGGGGGGTGAAACTTTTCAAACCATTGCTTAGTAGGCTAGAGTTTGTTTTGGAAAGGTTTCTCATTTTTATTGCTCCTGTGGAGGTGTCAGGTCTGATCATTACTTTGAATAAGACAGATTTATGGTCTGACCTTACTATAGAGGGTAGAACACAGGGGGTAGTGAAATGACCCTCCATATTGGTGAGTACTAAATACAGAACATTTGAGTTCTTTGTGGGGGTGCAGACTAACTGTTACAGAGCATTTGTATTAACAAAGTCCAGGAACCTCAGTGTAATCAAGCTTGTGCTTGTGTATGTTGCCCACTCGATAAAAGGATAGTTGAACTCTTCCATGACTAAGGTGCTTGGCTATATAGTGAGTGACTCAAGCAAGTCCAGGTAGGTAGTGTGCTTCTCATGGTTCATGGTGGGGGACCTGTAGCTAGCAGTGATGTGGTAGGGCGGTGTGCTTCTCATGGTTCATGGTGGGGGACCTGTAGCTAGCAGTGATGTGGTAGGGCGGTGTGCTTCTCATGGTTCATGGTGGGGGACCTGTAGTAAGCAATGATGTGGCAGAGTGTTTTAACTATAGTTATTTGAACCTGGAGTAGCTCAACAGAGTCATACTGTTTAAACAATCTCTAGGTGTATTTGGATTTAATGAAGTGGATACACCTCCACCTTTGGTTCTTTCACACTCGTTTTGAGATCTGAATGTATGGAAGGCATTGTAGGCTTGCATGGCCAAGGTGGTCTCTGTGTCCTTGAACCAAGTCTCAGTGATTGCACAGATTTCAGCATCTTCAAAGGTGAGGAGAGCTTTCAGGAGTGTAGTTTCATGTTCACAATCCTAGCATTATGTAGCATAACCTTGAGTTTGTCTGTAGTGGATTTTTTTATGTCAGAAGTTTTGTTGTTTTGATATTGCCAAAAAAAGGCATTATGGGGGAGGCAAACATCTTTGCCAGTATTCAAAAGCCTAGAGGAGACAGGTGAAGACCATCTCTGGCTAAGCAGCATGGTCTGTTGACCATGTGTTCCCAGGCTGACAGATACTGGATCCCCTGGACTGACACTAGAAGCTAAGCCAAATGTTGAAATCAATATTTTTTGTTTATATTGTGGCATCATCCTGGGTGAAGGTAGAATGCTGCTTAGGGCTAGGAACATACCTGCTTGGGACACATAATCTGAGAGTTCAGTCATGTCCCTCTACAAATAGTCTAGGGAGGGACGTCTCAAGTCATTCATCCCAACATGTATTATGAATGAGTCATAACCATAATTGTTGTTGAGTGACTTGAGTGTGTGCATGATTTGATGCATCCTGGCACCTGACAGGCAGCTGACATTGAACTTCTCTTTATCCAGCCTGGTGAGGGGGGCATTTATGTGTCTCACTATGGAATCTCCTATGACCAGGACATTTGGTTTTGAGGTGTTCTGCCTTAGGATCTTATTCACTGAGACACTGGTATGTGTGTTGTTATGTGTAGTAAATTTTGTCTGTTCTCTAGTATGTTTGAGTTGTTTGCAGTTGGGAGGTATCTGGTCTTTTGGTAGGCTCTTACTTAGTACCTCTGCATACGTGGATATATGTGCTATGCCTTTATCTTATGTGAGAGGAAAGGTGTGTGTGCTGACAACCTGTTTGATGTATTTTCTATTGTTATATGACAGGACTGATTCCAGTTTCAAAGTATAGTTACATCTCTCGTATATTGTATTTGTTTGCTGTAGAAGCAAATGGTTGTCAGTATACATGAGGCAATTACTACATTGCCTCAGGATGTCCATGTCAGTCATGTTGCTTAGAGAAATGTTGGAAAACCATCTGTCCATTGTAGCAGGTTAAACCTAAGTACTGTTAGGGGGTGGGCAAGTTAGATCAGCTTTTGCCCTAGGGTTAGCAAGTTCACAAGGGGACTTATTCTATTGAGGATTAGGGACTACAAAGTGTGGCAATGCTGCTCAGTGCTCAGATGAGTTGCTTGCAGTGCAGCAGGGAATCCTGGGATGGTTCCACTGACTGTTCTCTAGGGAAAAAGTTGTATCTAGGCATTTGTGTCTATACATGGCACTGCACCACCATTGCATGGTGCACATATACATGCAAATATGAGGTTTAAATACAAGCAAATTTAAACAGTTTTAACACAAACTAGCAAGAGGAAAGCCCCTCACAGAGCCTTATTCCAGCAATTCCCAACTCAGATGGGTCCTGAGCTATACACTTCTGCCACAAGAGTGCAGGGAAGCCCTCTTAAGGTAAGATGGCTGGTTTTAGTGCTCAAGCGACACCAAACAGTCTAGATTCAGCAAGACTGAATCTTGCTTATGCTATTTAAGGAAGAAGTAGCAATGATACAAAGTGCGGAATGAAGCAGTCACAGCAGCAAAAGAACAGTAAAAATAAAGCAGCAGTTCAATAAAATACAGTTCACAAAGTACAATACAGGACTAAATTAAACTTATTTTTAGAAGAATTCAGTGGGTGCCTTTGCCTCTGGCTAAGAACACCAAACTCTGAGCAGCTCTGGTGAACTGTGTAGACCACACACCTTCCTAATGTAAAATAACTGGTTTGGAGCCCATGCCTTAAACCAGCAATTTCCAGCTCAAAAGGGTGTAGGCTATCTTCTCCTACCACAAGAGTGTAGACCACAAACCTTCCTTATGTAAGATAACTAGTTTGAAGCCCAGGTGCTAAAACCATGAAACACATATGGCACAATTGTGAACTGTACACCAAGTTTACTTGGAGTGAGATTCCTCAAGGGCATCTAGTGGGAGATGTGGGTTATGCACTTGAGCCCTGGCTCATGACACCCATGAGAAACCCGCACAACCTCACTGAGCAAAGATACAACAAGGCCCATGCTTGAAGTAGGAATATCATAGAATGTGTGCTTGGTTGCTTAAATCAATGTTCTATTGTCTAGACACATCAGGTGGTGCACTGTAGTACAACCCAGGCACCTCTACCAAAATAATGACAGTTTGTGCCTTACACAATATAATTCTCAGGAAACAGTTTCAACAAGAACAGTAAGTTGCAGGACCATAGTTTCAAGGACCACAGACAGGGCCATCAGCTGCAGCAGCAGCAACAGATGAGGAGTCTGAGGGAGAACCACCAGCTGCACCTGGTGTTGGCAGACAGATGTAAGCACAGTATGCCCTGTGTCTGGTTAAGAGGTAAAGGATAGCACACATGATCACTACTACCTAGGTCAAAACCTAGGATCTCATGCACATACATATAGGAAAACTGATGCCTGTCAAACTCTACAGTCTTTATTAACCATGGAATTGCTGTGTTCTGACAGCATCAGACAAGGGCAATCCGCAGGAATGCAGTTGTTACCTACAGTAATGTTAAAGGTAAGTGTGGAACCTGTAAATAAAAAAAAAATAATTATATAACTAGCACTGTTATATGTAAATATGTACATGCCCTTAACTCTGATGTGTACATTTATGTCAGTAATATCTTGTACATCACATTTTGCAATATACAGTTACATATTATAACCAATACTATGCATCAATTTATATATTTATTTTATTTATTTGTCATTTGTAAACTGGTTTAGTCCATTTGAGCCAGTGGCCTGTTTTCAGTGGAGACCCGAGGAGAAAAGGTCCAGGCAGTTATTACAAAGTTACAAAAAAGAAAAACATCTGACAATGAAGTTTTATGCAAATATTACAATAATGTGCTTTACATGACAACATTAGAAATTTACAAAAGCCCTGAGAATGAAGTTTACATAAACATTACAATAATGTGCATAAGATGCAGTACAAAAGTTAGATTTTTTTTTTAATCAGCAAAAAGAGAAAGAGATGCAAATGAGATAGGACACTTGCAATAGGTGGGTGTTAAAAGTGTGAAAGGTAGTAAGGTGGTAAGGTAGGATTTAAGTGGGATCATTGCGGTGACATGTGTTGGCATTTAGGACAAAAGGTTTTAGGTTTAGATTTAAAGAGATTTATGTTAGAAATTATTCAGATGTTAAGGGGGAAATACTATATTTGTAAAGAAGTTTACCAATGTTTTTGTTTGGTGTATAGGTGTCCAGAAGGAGCTGGTCAGAGCTGCGAGGATGGGAGGGGTATAATGTGATATTAGTGAGGACAGAGCAGGACAGGAAAAGTGTTTTAAGAGAAGGGTATGAATCATTTGCAGGTGGGAGTGAAGCAGGTGCTGGGAGAAGTCAAGCTACTGAAGTTGTTTTAGTGCATGGCAGTGATGAGATTTGTAAGGTTGGTTACTAGCAAATCTTGCAACACTATAGTATGATTGACAGAGTTTAGCCAGAAGGGTAGACTGTAGATGTGAAAAGATGGGGGAGGCATAAATTAGACATCAAAGGAGAAAGGCCTGAACTAGTTTCTGCCTAGAGCCAAGGGCTAGGCATTTTTTATGTCTGTAGAGTAGGCCATGTTTTTGATTGATCTTTTTGATACAGTGTTGAATATGGGTATCAAATTTTAATTGGTTATCGATAATAACACCAAGAAGTTTAGTATGTGGATCAGGTTGTATGATGGTATTGTCAAGAGAAGAAATGGTGAAGGTTGTTTTGAGGTTGGAGAGGGGTTTTGGAAAAAAGAGTTGTAGCTTTGTTATTTTGGGATTTAGAATTAGTTGGTTGTCAGTTAGCCATTTTTCTACAGATAGGAAGCTATGTTGGGTAGTAGAGAGGAGGTTAGAGAAACTGTCAGAACAGGTAATATGGGTAGCGTTATCCCCATATTTTGTCAGGGAGGATGCTATACAGGAAGTATGCAGTTGATTTGTGGAAATATTAAAGGGCAGAGGGCCAAGAACTAAGCATCAAGGCACCCCAGTTTGGATTGGTAAGTAAGGGGTGCAGGTAGCCTGCCATCTTACTGATTGTTGTCGGTTAGTGAGATAGCTAGTAAACCATTTAATAGTAGAGGGAGATAAGTTGAGTTGTGATAGTTTATTGAAAAGTTTGGAGTGTGATACGGTATTGAATGCATTACAAAGGTCAAGAAAGAGGAGAGAAACCAGTACATTTTTGTCCATGGCTTTGGCAACAGTTTGAGTAAAGGACAGTAGGACAGCAGATGTGCTATGATGGGGTCTGACGCCATGCTGCTTCCATCAAGCATTTCAATTAACCTCCACTTATAAAACATGGAACAGGTCAATTATACCCTCATTTGCATAAGTATATCAAGAAGCATGACTGGAGCACTTGCTGTTTCCACTGCTTTACTTACAATACTAACTGAAATACAACAATGTTCAACAATTATATAAGAAATAATTCACAAATGAGTAGGAACAAGAAATACAAATATTTTTGTCTGCAATACATGTTGATAAATGCAAGCTTGTGAGTAAGCAGCCATTAGCTGTACACTGTGTGCATTAGACATATATGCAAGCCTAAGTCACAAAGACATATGCAAAGGATAGGATACAGTCATTATCATTTGTACAGGGTGGGTGGTATGAGGGTAAGGCTGACACCAAAGAAGGGAGTGTGTGTGTGTATGAAACATGTGTATCTATCAGAGTATACACTGTTCAGGGCCAGTAACAACAGATATACAGCACTCACCAGTACTGCCTACACAGCTTGCATGTGTGTGAGGTGGTATGGGGAAGTGATTTTTTTTCAATGGGTGTGTGTGTCTGCACAAACCCAGTCAAGCACTGTGCTAGCACTACATCTTGGCATCTTGGACAAATGTGAGCCATACATGCTAGAGGAGTCAGTTCAACCATGTCTAGGTGTGGACACCGCAATCATTAACAGAGTAGTGGAAGTAGTAATAATACAGGAGCGGGATCTTGCACAGCCGTATCTGCTAACTCCAAAAGATGTAGTGGCTCTCTGGTCACATGAATCCCCATCCTTTCCAGCAGACATTCCATCCCAGACATTCCCCTATCCAGTTTGTCTTTCATCCTATCCAAGGACTCACCCACATGGTTCAGGGAATCACACATGTCAGAATGCATGATGTGTACTACTCACACTATATCATCTAAGGCTCTGGTGGAACATGCCTGTGTCTGCACTATGGCCCTAACATATGTCTGGTGGCACCTAATGACACACCAGCATCAGGAAGTTGGTGGACAGCAGTCATCCTCTGAGCACCTCTACCAACCATCCTGTGTGGCACCTTGCTGTCATAATGGAACAGGGAGAAGCAACCAACTCTGCAACTAGAGTAACCACACTACTGTGATCAACTGTGTCATCCTCAATTTGTCCTGCATAAGAGGTCACCATGTCACGGGTATGTGTAAGTATACTGACTGTGTCCAAAATATGGGTAGGGGATGTGGGAGTCACAACTTCAGTGTCAGACTGACCGTCTGCACCCCCAGAATATAACTCTTCATTGCCACCATCATCATCAGAGGCTACCGATACTCTGACATCAGGTGGTAGGTGTTCCACAGTTCCACTGTCAGGATCACCTATGATAACAAGCAACAAACATAACACAGAGAAATAGAGAATAAAACTGATCACATATTTTTCTTATAAGAAAGGTGTATTAAACCCTAATAGATGCTAAAGCAACACAAATGTTACTCTCATTTAGACCTGAATCTACATTATATAAAGTAATAACAATAACCTAATGTGTGTACCATGTACAGGTGGGCTTGCAGCCTGTAATCTAATTGTCCCCATATGTGAAGAAGGGAATGGGAAGAAGGCTGATAAGTATCACAGTCCAAATAAAACAAGAAAAAGAGAATAATAGCCTTTACATATGCAGATTAATTATATTCTCATACAAACACTCTTTTCTATGTCTCTGTTACTGTGTCATCTGGTCATGCTTATTACTGGCTCTACATATATTAGACACCTAAGATATATGCATAAAAAAGATATAACAGTGACACTGACAATAACAATGGCACATGCATTTTGCATACCTTGGAATTCTGCTTGAGACACTCTGGGTTTGTCATCCACATCAGCACCAACATCAAGGATTTTATGTAAAACCTCTGCTGAGTTATCTGGATCCCTGACAATGGACAGGAACTCATCTGTTTCAGTTAGTGGTGGTTTGGTGGCAGGACTGTGTCCTGTAGCCACCTGTTCCCAGTCAGCTGCAGCCACCCTGTGCTGGGCAGAGGTTATCATATCACTTGTCTGATATTGTATCTGGGAAAAACTTCTTCCATGTCCTCTGACAGGATTGATGTCATTGACCACCCGCTGCCATATCCTTTATAGTGCAGATTAGTCACCTCTACCTCTCCCTAAGAGAAAAACTCCTTGGTGATGTAAGGCCTAGGCCTAGGTCTGGATAATGACCTCATTTTCTGCATCAATGTATGGTAGCTTTGGGGGTACAGATTTATTTTTCAGTTCCATATCCCTGTATGAGATGAAACAGAAAACATACACATAATTAAGTATATAATACACAGACAGGATGGCTGTGAACTCAATTATGCATGAATGCATGCATGCATCATGCACACAACAATTTAAATGGTAATGCTCCCTATAACTACACACTAGTTAGAACCCCACTCAAAAATATTCTAAATCAACAACATTTGACACTTCTGTAATGCAAAGAACACAGGTTTGTTTAACTGTGTAATATATCACAGCATTAACAATAACAATTCACAATGTAGCAGTAGAATTGCAAGACAACTATTAAAAGTGCCATTTTCAATGCTGCAGAAGGGAACCAGGCAGAGATCACAGGCTTAACACCTTTCTTTGTGCTAACACATATAAAAATGCCTGACCTTGCTACAACGTTATACCAGACTCATCTGCAATAACTGTGCAAATAACAATAAAATACAACCTACATAATATAAGCTGGTTAGCATTCTGTGGCAAACATTTTGTAATACAGACATAACTGATATACCTATGCCAAAAGCAAAGGATAAAGAAAAAACAGTAAGATAAATATGTTATTTGTAGCAGCCATTACAATTCACTGTTAATATTATACAAAAAGCATTATGTTATGTAAGAAATAGCAACATACCATGACAATAAAGCAGGGTAGAAAGTAGATAAATATCCAAAAACTGTGTTTATTTAGCACTGTCAAGCTCTCTGGATCCAAATAGTCTCCCCAGTATGATACAAGTACATTAGCTACACAGTTACCTTTACATAGTACAAGGTCATCTCTGTGAAGAGTATGAGTGTGAAAATGAGGTGTTAAATCATTAGCATTCCTGAATACCACAAACTGTTTAAGTGTAAGGAAGGTAAACATGGTGTAAAGAGCTACATGATTACATGCACCTGCCCTAGCACTGCAAGGACAAGCATTGAGAAGTGCTACCTGCTAATGGCTTGCAGGTGTCTATGATTACCCAGACTGCATGAACAATCAGTGTTTCACAGATTCCCCTCTTTGATGCACACTTACTGAGGGTGTGTCAAGCAGAAGAGACTTACCAAAAAGTCTGAAAGTGCATTGACTGAGCTTGGACAGAAATGTTTCTATCATTTAAATGCTGGCTTTAATAGCCACTGTTGCTGGCCCTTACTAAGAAAAGTTGTTAATATTCAAGGGAGTACATAAAGCATTGATACAGATAGCATATACAATAAAATGAGATAGAATTGCTCTTAAGAAAGCATAGATAAGGGACCGAAGCACCATAAAGAAAGAAAGAAATTCACCTGCAGTGTTTGCAGCCTTCATTTAAGTATTCTAACTGTTAGCACTATTCCATTCATCTGGACATTTACTATTATGTGAAAAAGGACAACTTTCATAACTTATTTCTGTTGCACTTTCAATGTGATTTGATACACCACCTTTTCAGTACATCTAAACACTTCGTCACCTTGCTAATATATGTCTGCATCAGTGGAAAATATGTCAAATAATCTTCAATTATTGCTCTTACTACCTTGATTTGATGATATAAACCAATACAGGTTGCTGTTGCAAGATAACAAATTTGATTAAATATCAGAAATGCTCATTTAAAGTACTTGTTTCAAAATATTTTTTAAATGTTTTCTCTTTATTATTTGAGCACTATTTGACATTGCCCCCACTCACTGGCAGTGGTTAGTAGCATTGAATGATGGTTTCTGCCCAAGGTAAAATTTGACTAATTTTATTTTGACTGCCATCAATAGTGCAAGTGAGACTGGCATTGTTGCTCATTCCTCAGCAGTCTAGACAGTACTCTGCAAATAAATTCAAGGTGGCACACACATACCTCTGTGGCATAAAGTGTAAATGTGTTGCACTTAGAGAAACCATGCAGGTGTTGCAGGGTTCAAAACTGGTTCACAGATAAGTTTTACTGAGGGAGGACATAATAAATCTTGTCACTCTTTTTGGTGTATGAATGTGTTGAGGTGGGAGCATTTAGCATCTACCTGCAAAATATACAAACAAGGGTTTTTCCTCAGATCTTTGGCAGATACTGGAAGTCATAAAACAATTGTATTTCTTCATGCTTCAAAAGTAGCAATTAGTTCACTCCAAGGACAATAAAGAAAGCTTCCTAGCACATATTCTGTGTCTCTAGCTGCATTGAAAACTTGAGAGGTAGCCTCTGTATTGCGTCCTATAAAGTAATTTAATTTCAGATATTTTTCTAAAGTTTTTAGACTGAGGTTAATCTCCTGTATTCCAGTTCCCACTCTTAAAATATATGCATTTAAACAGTTACAATAGTGCATGTACATTTCTGTTCTCTTCCAGTAGGGCACACTGTGGTTACATTTCAAACACCACTTTGCAAATACCTTTTCAACACACACATCTGTCTGTAAAAGCAGTTTGATATGCACAACATACAGTTCTAATACATTTGTATCACAATGCATCTTGTATAAATCATTTTGATATTCACGAATGACATACTTATTTACAAAATTCCAGCTAGCTGTGCTGGCAGTATCTCCTTTCATCACAGTGGGAAACTCAAGTGAGGTTAGTATTGATTAAAAGTGACAGACAGATATGTCATTTGAAATTATGTCTGTGACACCCCACCACTGGACCAGTAATCAAGGGGCCTCAAACCTCACCTCTGGCACCAGTGGTGGATGTTCACTGGGAGGATGACAAGTACACACACAATATTTCCAGATGCAGCTCTCTGCATTAACTGCAATTTCCCTTAAGAGCACACAGAGACCACAGTCAGTCCAGGGCTGGTTTCTCTCTCTTTCTCCAGATCCCCAATATGTCTCCCGACTGGCACAGCTATATGGTTGAGATCTTAGCTGAGTGACCAAGCTAAGACCTCCAGCACTCTTTCTGTCCAACTAGTGCTTCGTGTCCCTGCCCGAGTAACTGACACACACACACACACACTCTTTGAAGTTAGATTTACACAAACACACACACACACACATACACACACACACACATACACACACACACACACACACACACACACACACACACACACACACACACACACACACACACACACACACACATCTGGGAAAGGCTGGCACATGTTTACTAGCGATGCCCCCTTCTGCCCAGACTATAAGGTAGTTATCACTGCCACCAGTCAGTCCTTATCAGCTACTTTAAGGCCCTTAACAAAGGGTGCCCAATCTTACTGTGTAATAATATTAACACAAATGATAATTTGACTAAGGGCAAGGCTATTAGGAGTGGCCCACACAGTGTCACCAAATAAGTATGCAAGTACTTCCAAAACTTAAATATCTCTACTCAGATCAGTCACGATAAAAGGTTTAACCATATTTAATAATAAATAATAAAAGAACAAGACAATACTAAATATATATATATAAACAATGACATCAGAGTTCAAAACCACATGAAATATTGAAAACAACATTGCAAGACATTCTCAAAAAATAAAGAAAAATATCTAAACTAAGCTTTAATATATTCCTGACTGAATCTAAGATAATTATACTATAATTTAGGAACTTACTAATAGAGCACAGCAGATGTAGTGAATGGATCTTCTAGTTATTGTCAGGTCCAAGACAGAATGCAGAACGCTATGTCTCACTAAGAGACTTCTCAAATTAATATCTCAAATATTACTGCTGGGATAACTTGTAGAATGACATCATTTCTTGTCATCTGACTGCCCATTTCCAGGCCAAACACCCATTGATGAATCTGGCAGTATTTTGCATCTACCTATAAAAATATACAGACAAGGGCTTTTCCTCAGATCTCTGGCAGGTATTGGAAGTCATAAAACAATTGCATTCCTTCATGCTTTTAAGACCAGTAATTACTTTAACCTAAAGACAATACAGAAAGTTTCCAAGAACAGATACTGTGTCTCTTGCTGTATTGAAAACTGAAAGATACCATCTTTTATGGCCTAGCCATAATGTAATTTAATTTCAGTTATTTTATGAAATTAATTTCCTGCATTTCAGTTTCCACTGTTAAAATATATATATTCGAACAGTTGCAATAGTGCACGAACATTTCTGTTCTCTTCCAGTAGAGCACACTGTGGCTACATTTCAAACAGCACTCTGCAAATACCCTTTTCAACACACACATCTGTACAAGCAGTTTGATATGCACATGGGCTTACTATCAAAAGGCTGAAATTTATATGGTCTAATGCTCATTTGATCGACCCATATGGTTGACACATGAATATTAAGTTGCTCATTTGGTCAACAGAAAGTGAATGCAAATTACCTGTCGACATTATGTTGACAATAGGGCAAGAATATACCCTTGTCAGCACTGTTATACGATCTTGGAGTTGTAATATATAAGTAGCAGGAGGTGTGGGACCCCCTGCAAAAACACTACTGTCAGTGCTGCAGGTGTTTTTCAACCATTTAAATGAAATTTTTTTCAGTATTTTGAATGTTCGGTGTAATGACATTTGATGTTATGACTGTTGACCAAATGAATTTTAACCTTTTGATAGTAAACCATACACATGACATACAGTTCTAATACATTTGTAACACAAACATCTTGTATAAATCATTTCAATATTCACAAATGACATATAATCATTTACAAAATTCCAGCTAGCTGGGTTGACAGTATCTCCTTTTGTCACAATGTCAATATTAATTGTATGTGCTGTGTGATAAAATAAAAACACTTCTGCTGTTGCCTGTGCCCTTCTCCTTTCCCATGGAATTAGCTAAAGTCCTGATACTGTGAGACATACATGATAGCACAGAGGTGGCAAGGAGATGTGTGAAGGCTAAATACGTCAGTGTAAAGCTATAGAAGCTCTGCTCATTGCTATATATGTACAGTGATTCATTTCATTTTCCTTCAAATTATGCAAAAGAATTTTTGTGAATGCTTCTGATAAATACTGCCTTCTGAATTTGCTTGCCATTTGACAGTGTGAAATGTACTTTCATGACTTAAGAAAAAAGTGAAAAATATAGTGTAGAATGCCTTATGTAGCACAAATATGCCTGGCATTGGTGAATGGTCCAAAGCACCATGAATCATAATGACTGCAGAGAATGTACCTGACAGATGTTCAAATCGGTAACACAAGGTGTAAATGAAGTGAATTAAGAGAAATAAGGCACATAATGCATTGTTCAAATACTGTTTAGAGATCACATTTCAATTATTCTCAATATGTATTTTTTAAATCTGCATTTGCTCTCCACTCAGCACTGCACAAATACAGTTCACTGCCTAAGGAAAAAAGTGAAAAATTTAGTTTAGGCTACCTTATATAGTGCAAACATACCTTGTAATGGTGTGCTTTCCTCAGCAATGTGGGCAGTACTGAATGGATAAATTTTATCTGGTTTATACCTATCTCTGTGGCACAAGGTGCAAGATCAGTTAGTTTAGATAAAGATTACATGTGATTAAGGGTTCACATCCCAGCTAAAATATACTTTTACAAAGGGTGCCAAAATCCCATTTCTCACATTTGATTAGGACTGTAAAAATAAAGAGACATGATAATGTTAAACATGTTTATTGCAAGCAATGTGTCAGTAATGCTTGCATAACTAAAGTTTTCTGTCTAGCATATATCATTAATGCTTCACATACAACATCAAGCTAATGTGTGTTCAATTTCTTAAACATGGCAATGATGATATTTCATTTAAAATTCATTTACACATGTATGATGGGATGAATACTTTTGTAATAATCATGATGACTCACTGCATATCCTATGTGTTTAGGACAGTTGTGTCTTGTGAAACAAGTACGTAACATACCCCAATCTGCATTACTGAGCACTTTCAACTGCTTACATCTGAAATATATTTACAAACAAAAATACTGACTTTCACATAGGAATACATTCCCAGGAGTAATTAAAATCACATGTGTACAGGCCTCTCTGAAGTGTATTTCCATTCATTCTGATAATAGTATATCTCTAATTTCCATTCTTAAAATGCAGTTCTCTTGTGGTAATGTCAGTTAATAAGCTAAGTCACAATTTTTGCATGCTTTATCCCATGGGTTTGATTCACAGCTGGTGCCACAATGTTTTAACATTGTGTAAGCCCCAGCATCACAATATGTCACAAGTCACCCTCTTTCTCCTTCCAGGCTACAAGGATTAAAAGCCTTGCCATTCAGCATGGCATTGTTACGCATTGAAAACTGTGTCAGTAGGTTGAGCATCACACATGGTAAAGCTCAATTGCATGTTTCACACCTTTATCTTATATGATGTAAGTAGTGTCAATGTGTCCGCCAAGGAATCCATATGCTTTAAATTGCACAAATGCAGTTGGCAAGGCTGTGTGTCTTTGTGCACAAGCAGTTACATGTGGGATCTAAACTGGGTGCCAATTCAGATGTATTTTCTTAGCTTGACTTTTGCAGACATGACTAGAGCTGGAAAGAATGCTAATACATTTAGAGCACAAAGGTGGGATGTTGATGAGTCCAGGATATTTGTGGCACTCCTTGTGAAGTGCTACAGCAGCAAGCTGCAGCAGGGACAATTATAGCTGGTCTCAGTATAATGCTAAGGGTTAGAATAGCTTAGCCAAGGCTGTCTTCAGTGCAACTGGCATTCCACACACTGAGGAACAATGCTGTTACCACTGTAGTGACCTTAAGAAGCACAAACAGGACCTCATAATCCACTGGGAGGCTGAATTTAGGATTGCAAACACCTCTCAGTTGTGTAAGTATACTCACCCGTAACATGTCTGTGATATGGCATTAATGATCTAACCAAGCCAATGCAGTTACTCATTATGCTTTAATATATATTTATTTTCTTTTTGTAGTGTACAGCTGTAGAGGAAATAGTTGCAAACCATGAGGCGCCCCCAGGAGAGATTCTCACCTCAGAGAGGCATGGGGTTAGTATGACTCAGGTCCAAATTCAAGCCAGAAATTTATTTTCGTTATCTAAATCACAGCGTCTTGAGCAGGCATACCTCAGGCTTAACCTCAAACATGTATGCATTCCCCAATAAGTCTTACTGCTTGTATTAGGCAACAAGAACACAAGATTAAATCTATGTGTGTTCAATACCTAGAAGCAGCAATTACTTTTTATTACAGGATATGTATTTTGGATAAGGATTTTTATTACAGGATAAATATTAACAACAATAATATGTCAGGAACAATTTAAATCTGGTAATTGCAATTATTACATTTGAAAGCATATATCCTATCCATCATAGGGAAATAAAGTCAGCTCTTTGTTATATTATAGCAATGAGACTTGTTTATTTTATAAAATATTAATACCTTCCTATCATATATGGATGTAGCAAGTTTACAATAATAAATTATAATTATGTGTTGCCAAACAAAGATTATTGAAAAAATAAATTAATGTGACATGCCACGTGTCTATCTTTTTTTATTTGCCCCCCCCAACCCTATCTCTCTTTTCTGTGTTTTGTTTTTATTTGGGGGAGGGTTATAATTTATTAACATTCTGATGTTTGCTTACCATGCTGCTGAAAGATAAATGATCAACAGCACAGGGAAGTAGACCAACCACTGTGTCTTGGCCTGCCATACCTCCACAGATAGACAGCTTGGAAACACCAAAGCAAATTCTCTCTCAGTTTAATTCTCTTTCAGTTTAATGAAGCGCTTTTCATCAAGACTTCATCAGAAACTGAACGAACTTCAACACAAGCAATATATACACACCCTTTTTGTCACATGACAATTCTAATTAAAATCTTGTGTCTTAAAGGCACATCCACATTATTGCTACTTAAAACATTTTTTAAAAACAATCATGACTGACAATATTTTTGAGCATCTCAACCCTTCCCTTCCTTCAGAATTTAAAATTAGTGAACAACTGTATCTATTACAACTAATTCAAGAAGCCCCAGTCCGTATTATGGCCCCAGATAAGGGAGGGGGGCTTGTTGTTATGAATGTGGAGGACTATGTCAATAAAATGGACCTAATAGTCCGAAGTCCCACATATTAGTTGGTTTCACATAATGAGTTAAACCAAGCATATAGTAAAATAAAGTCCAATTTATATGAAATGTTGTTAGAAACCAGGATTACTACTGACTTGTTTAGATATTTATCTATGCCTTCTCCAAGGATACCTGTTTTGTTTGGTATCCCTACGGTACATAAAAATGTGAATAATCTACCTATGCGACCTTTGGTGGATGCTAGGGCAAGTATAACTTACCCTTGGGCAAAATGGGTAGACCAAAAGTTGAAGATGTATGTGACTCAAGAGAAATATATATGTAAAGATTCTTGGTCGTTCTTGTCACAAATCAAGAATTTAGAATTCAATGCTGACTTCAATTTTCTAACAGTGGATGTGGTAGATTTATAATCTTCTATCCCCCATGTGGAAGGCATCAAATGAGTCAGTAGTTACCTGAGAGCTAAAGCAGTAGCCTCTGATGAGGTGGCTTTAATAGAGGAAATGCTTGACATAATCTTGTATAATAATTTCATTTTATGTAATGATAAGTTATATGTTCAAAAGACCGGTGTAGCTATGGGGTCACCCTGTGGGGCAAGTTATACCAATTTGGTTATGGCCTCATGGGAACAAGAATTTATCTTTGGTAAACAAGAAGTGAAACAGTACATCCAGTTCTACACGGTTTTTGGACGATATTTTTATCATTCTTGAAGGAAATAAGGAAGCAGCTAGTAAACTAGTAGATTATTTTAATAACACTACAGATTTCCTTTCCTTTACTTATGTATTTGAAATGACCAGGATTTCATACTTGGATGTGGATCTTAGTAAAGATATGGAAAGGAACGCATATCTAGCAAAAATTTATAGAAAGGCCACATATTCAAACTCTTTATTACATTTTAGCAGTTGCCATCCATGGCACCAGAAGAAATCAGTGGTGAAGGGCCAACTCGTGAGAGCTGCCCGTATGGTCACGTTGGACCAGGATTTCATGGATGAATGTAATAATTTTGAGGTCAATGTTTGTTAGGAGAGGTTACCCAGTAGACATTTTTGAGTGTCTACTGGAAGAAGTAAAGTACAAGAGAGAACAGGGGTTGTATAAACCCATTTTGTCCATTGGTTTACAAAGTGTTATAATAAGTGACAGAGAATTACAACAAAAAGAAGTATGGAATTTAAGTTTAATAACACCCTACAGTAGTAATGCAAGGGAAATAATGTCAATTTTGAACAAAAATTGGGAAATAAATAGGAGAGATCCTCACCTTTCTTACAAGGTCAAAAGCAAACCTCAAATTATTTACAAGAGGGGACTAATTTAAAGGAATTATTACAACATAAAAAAAACACCCCACAGTGGAAGTGTGGCATGTACAAATGTGAAATGTGTAACTACTGTAAGTACATGAGTACAGGACAAGACACTGAAGTTAAAAATATTAGTTTTAAAATCAAATTGAAGTACACTTGTCAGTCCAAGTTTGTGGTTAATGTAGCTCAGTGTCAATGCTGTGCAGCGTTTTACATAGGTAAAATGGATAGAAGGTTAAAAGAACGAGTATACGAACATCTATATAACATAAAGACCCTTAACAGAGAAAATGCACTGGCTAGACACATTATTTCCTATCCACAACATTCATTTTTGTTCAAAGCAATTGATTCAGTTGTTGATGATACTCGGGGGGGGGGGGGGGTGGGCCTGCTTACACTTTTACTTAAGCAACTTGAGTTAAGTTGGGAAATGCGCACTGGGGCAATGTTTTACCCGTGTTTGAATGAGACAATATCTTTAAACAGTATACTGAAGTTGAAAAATCTTAAACGTCAATATGTGTATGCATTTTTATAAAATGCGTTCATATTTGTGATATCTGATTTCATTTGACTCGGATATGTAAGCTTCTGACTTCTTAGTTAACTAAGTAATATTATATTTTGAGAGTCAACACAATAATTTGAGATATAGTATTGTTAGTATATGTATGTTTATAAATATATTTCTATTACCATTACAGGTAAAAATTCTGAAGGAAGGGAAGGGTTGAGATGTTCAAAAATATTGTCAGTCATGTTTGTTTTTAAAAAATGTTTTAAGTAGCAATAATGTGGATGTGCCTTTAAGACACAAGATTTTAATTAGAAGTGTCATGTGACAAAAAGGGTGTGTATATATTGCTTGTGTTAAAGTTTGTTCAGTTTCTGATGAAGTCTTGCCACATGTGCAAGATGAAAAGCACTTCATTAAACTGAAAGAGCATTAAACAGAGAGAATTTTCTTTGGTGTTTCCAAGCTGTCTTTTTGTTTTTTGCTAGTTTGTCTTACTTTGGTTCCTGTCTGTTGGAGTCTGTTATGGCTTTGGACAGTCCTTGTGGAACACCAACTATTCTTGACTTGACCCCACCACAACAGGATGGAGTGGGGTATTTGACACAGTTAATAGAACAATTATCTCAACGTATGAGCCAGTTACAGTCTAGAGTGGATGCCATTCCTTCTGTTCCTGCTATTGTTCAACCTTCTGCTTCTGCGTTGGTAACTGGAGATGGCAGGCATCCTGATATTAGCTCAGTACCTCCCCATCTGAACTCACAAACCGGAAGTGTGATACCAACTGGAAGTGATGTCACACGAGCTGAACAATTGCACCAGAGGAGTAGTCCAGGTGGCGAAAGGGGGCGGAATGGCAGAGAACCTACAGGTTCAACAGCTTCAGCATCTGGTTCAACAATTCTACCTGTTTTTTCCAACAATCAGCCAGGTAGTGTTAACCTTACTAACAATATAATAACTGATAAATGACTTGATATGAGAAGTTCTACAGGATTTAATACCATGAAAGACTTGCCAACTTTTACTCAGTGGTTGGAAATGCCAATTCCTTTATTCCAATCACAATCCAGCCAATCAACACCTTCTGAAACAGAGGACTCAGGTAACATAGTTTCATTATTACAAGACCTTGACAAAAAACTTTCAAATATAAAAAACTTTCCTTAGAAGTTACTTACTTACGTCAATGTGTCAATGAAAACATTGTTCCCAAAGGCTTACGTGCCCACCAATACCCTACGGGGTTAGAGCCAGGTTCATTGTTTCATAAAGAACTTATTGAGTTGTTTAACATTCAGGGACTTGCCCTGTTGAACCTGATGATTAAATATTATGAGACTTCTATTAACCTTCTACAACAAGAAGCTACTAGCTTAGATGCTGCTATTAAGGGTCATGTAAACTTTTCAAGATATGCTTTTGATTACAATAGAATTTTTGACAGTATAGACCAACAAATGATAAAATTTAGAGAAATTAAAGTAACAAAAACTAGCTAGAGACTGTAAAGCATATGATGAGGGGAATGCTTACCCCCCACCCCCATGTTCACAAGTAGGAAAATCCAGCAATGCTGCTATGAATGTATTTTTGTGTAACACAACAAATAGAAATTAATTAACACATGGTCTATCTGTCTCAAATGATAGTAGTGCACTTCCATCAGGTGAAGGACCTATGTTTTCTAACAGACAATTGTGAATAATACATCAACTAATGCCCAAAATTTTCAGCATCAAGCCAACCAATACAATCTGAGATCAAAGAACAAGAAACCTCATTCCAACAACAATTACAAAGGGAAGAATTGGAAACGCAGGAGATGATAACACCTCTTATTGCACCAGCTTCCCTGACAACTAATGCTGCAGATTTTGGACTAAGGAACATCTTTATGAATAATGATAAAGATTTCAAAATCTATAACTTTTCTGATGTTGTTATAGATCAACCACTGGTGGAATTATTAGCCAAAGGGCATACTTTTGTCCCCACAAGAAAAGCAGACTTAGTTAAAACTTTAATTGATTTAAAATTATTTGTACATAAACTCAATTTGTCTATGCTTTTTGTTGACAATATTATGGTTCAGTCTAGTGCATTACATCCTTCAAGTACTTTTTGTCCCCCTTTACACCCAACTTTACAATGTTTTGAACTCATTTGTGAGTTGGATTTATATAATGTTTTAGGGGTGGGTAGTAATCATAAGCAGAATAAAAGGAAGAATGTTTCATCTGTAAATGTTACTAGTGAACAACTGTATTTATTACAACTAATTCAAGAAGCCCCAGTCCGTATTATGGCCCCAGATAAGGGAGGGGGGCTTGTTGTTATGAATGTGGAGGACTATGTCAATAAAATGGACCTAATAGTCCGAAGTCCCACATATTAGTTGGTTTCACATAATGAGTTAAATCAAGCATATAGTAAAATAAAGTCCAATTTATATGAAATGTTGTTAGAAACCAGGATTACTACTGACTTGTTTAGATATTTATCTATGCCTTCTCCAAGGATACCTGTTTTGTTTGGTATCCCTACGGTACATAAAAATGTGAATAATCCACCTATGCGACCTTTGGTGGATGCTAGGGCAAGTATAACTTACCCTTGGGCAAAATGGGTAGACCAAAAGTTGAAGATGTATGTGACTCAAGAGAAATATATATGTAAAGATTCTTGGTCGTTCTTGTCACAAATCAAGAATTTAGAATTCAATGCTGACTTCAATTTTCTAACAGTGGATGTGGTAGATTTATAATCTTCTATCCCCCATGTGGAAGGCATCAAATGAGTCAGTAGTTACCTGAGAGCTAAAGCAGTAGCCTCTGATGAGGTGGCTTTAATAGAGGAAATGCTTGACATAATCTTGTATAATAATTTCATTTTATGTAATGATAAGTTATATGTTCAAAAGACCGGTGTAGCTATGGGGTCACCCTGTGGGGCAAGTTATACCAATTTGGTTATGGCCTCATGGGAACAAGAATTTGTGTTTGGTAAACAAGAAGTGAAACAGAACATCCAGTTCTACACACGGTTTTTGGATGATATTTTTATCATTCTTGAAGGAAATAAGGAAGCAGCTAGTAAACTAGTAGATTATCTTAACAACACCACAGATTTCCTTTCCTTTACTTATGTATTTGAAATGACCAGGATTTCATACTTGGATGTGGATCTTAGTAAAGATATGGAAAGGAACGCATATGTAGCTAAAATTTATAGAAAGGCCACATATTCAAACTCTTTATTACATTTTAGCAGTTGCCATCCATGGCACCAAAAGAAATCAGTGGTGAAGGGCCAACTCGTGAGAGCTGCCCGTATGGTCACGTTGGACCAGGATTTCATGGATGAATGTAATAATTTGAGGTCAATGTTTGTTAGGAGAGGTTACCCAGTAGACTTTTTTGAGTGTCTACTGGAAGAAGTAAAATACAAGAGAGAACAGGGGTTGTATAAACCCCTTTTGTCCATTGGTTTACAAAGTGTTATAATAAGTGACAGAGAATTACAACAAAAAGAAGTATGGAATTTAAGTTTAATAACACCCTATAGTAGTAATGCAAGGGAAATAATGTCAATTTTGAACAAAAATTGGGAAATAATTAGGAGAGATCCTTTCCTTTCTTGCAAGGTCAAAAGCAAACCCCAAATTATTTACAAGAGGGGGACTAATTTAAAGGAATTATTACAACATAAAAAAACCACCCCACAGTGGAAGTGTGGCATGTACAAAAGTGAAATGTGTAACTACTGTAAATACATGAGTACAGGACAAGACATTGAAGTTAAAAATTTTAGTTTTAAAATCAAATTGAAGTACACTTGTCAGTCCAAGTTTGTGGTTTATGTAGCTCAGTGTCAATGCTGTGCAGTGTTTTACATAGGTAAAATGGATAGAAGGTTAAAAGAACAAGTATACAAACATCTATATAAAATAAAGACCCTTAACAGAGAAAATGCACTGGCTAGACACATTATTTCCTATCCACAACATTCATTTTTGTTCAAAGCAATTGATTCAGTTGTTGATGATAGTCGGGGGGGGGGGCCCGTTTACACTTTTACTTGAGCAACTTGAGTTAAGTTGGCAAATACGCACTGGGGCAATGTTTTACCTGGGTTTGAATGAGATAATATCTTTAAACAGTATACTGAAGTTGAAAAATCTTAAACATTAATGTGTGTATGCATTTTTATAAAATGCGTTCATATTTGTGATATCTGACTTCATTTGACTCGGATATGTAAGCTTCTGACTTCTTAGTTAACTAAGTAATATATTTTGAGAGTCAACACAATAATTTGAGATATAGTATTGTTAGTATATGTATGTTTGTAAATATATTTCTATCACCATTACTGGTAAAAATTCTGAAGGAAAGGAAGGGTTGAGATGTTCAAAAATATTGTCAGTCATGTTTGTTTTTAAAAAATGTTTTAAGTAGCAATAATGTGGATGTGCCTTTAAGACACAAGATTTTAATTAGAAGTGTCGTGACAAAAAGGGTGTGTATATATTGCTTGCGTTGAAGTTTGTTCAGTTTCTGATGAAGTCTTGCCACATGTGTAAGACGAAAAGCGTTTCATTAAACTGAAAGAGAATTAAACTGAGAGAGAATTTGCTTTGGTTGTTTCCAAGCTGTCTTTTTGTTTTTCGCTAGTTTGTCTTACTTTGGTTCCATACCTCCACAGATGGCAACACAAACACCCAGCACTTCAGACTCACAACAAGTCAGCATCGCCTCCACAACCCCTTCCCCAGCTGTTTGTCCAGTGGTATCCTCTGGGAGCAGTACCAGTGGCGGTGGCAATTTTGTCAACAATGGCAGGGCTGGTGGAGGATATCATATAGAAGGGCCTCAGTACAAGTATCACCTGGCTAGAAAAGGTCCTGCATCAGATTGCAAAGATGATGCCATGTCTAACACTGATCTAGGAAGCTGCTACATGAGACAATGATGACAGTTCAGAGGGTGAGGTCTAGATTCTCACTGTTCTCAAACTGGAAGTGAGTGCTCCTCTGATGTCCCCTAGTTATCCCCATTCATGGTGTGCCCAACCTTTTCCCTCCACCACCATCCCTGTCTGTGTTGTATGTGCTGTATGTCTGTGCATGCTTCCTAACCTACCGTATCTACCTGATCCTCTCACAACTCCCCCCCAAAAAATGGACACCTGTGCCACAAAAAAATGATGCCCCATATATAGATCTTTGCTTTGCCAATGTGTCATCTTGACACACTTGATTTAGTCCATTATTCTGTTGTTGCCACCTAGCACTGCTGTGGTGACTCCAAAGCCATGAAAGTATGTGTACAATTATACATTTATGTAGTGAAGAAGTGTATAGCCATGGTGCTCTCCCATTACCCTTCTGCAAATTCCTGTATTCTTTCCCATCGGTCCTGCCTCTGCTTGCCAACCCCATTTTCACGAGTGTCCTATCTATCCCCTTTTCACACATTTAATCTTGTCAAAAATAGATTTACACACAATGCACATAGCCAGAAATGGCCCATGGAAAAGGTTTCACTTTATGTCAATGGCATTTGCTCTAAGTTTGGCTTAGCACAGCAATGCTGAGTGATGGTAAGCACTGTTTAACTTCTTATTGCAAAAGCTGATGGTTTCAATTTAATCTGCAGTGGTCTGGTTACTTTTGTATAAATGTGCTTAAATCTGCAGTTTTATGGGAATACAGAGTAAAGGCAGACTAAAGGGAGTACTCTGAAACAGTTAATGTAACAGTTCTTAGGCTGGTGGATGTAATAAAGTAGGAATTCTTATGTGGTTTATGTTGAGATAATTACCTTGTTCATAGACTAATGTTTTTGCATAGTGTCACGGGTTCAATTGCAGAAGAAGATCAATTTATAAATTCATGATGTTTCATATTCTTTTAATATATTTAACTGCAATCATCTGTATTTCTCTCCATATACATTTCATTAAAATACCATTTGAATAGCACAGGAAGACATCATTTACAAAAACATTGCAGCCCTAACAGGGGGAGTTATTATGCCAACGTTATCCTGCTTATGTCTTCATATTCATTGCACTCTGCTATACCTTATTTCTCCCTATGGAAAGTACTATATTGTACAGAGTCTGACAGATTAACAGTGAAAACTAAGAAACAGTAAAACAGCATACCGGTGTTCTTACATGTTCCACACAACATATTGTTGCTATTCCTCTCTGCATCGGTCTGTATTTCTCTATGTTCACCCCTTCTGCTTCAGTAAGTTGTCACTGTGTGTGTGTGTTATTTACATGTTGTAAAGTAGTAATTCCTTTGTGGTGTGATTTCCTTCAAGGGTTCTAATCCAGTCATTAGTTAAGTGTTACTGTTTTTGGTACAATATTTTATGTATACTTGTTGGCTGGATATTGATATGATCCATCATTATCCTTCTTTAGCCATAAGCTACTTTGTCCCTACCTCCATCTCACTCTCTCGATGTATCTTCTTCTTTCTGTATCATTATTCTTCCACCTCGGCATTTGCATAATGTCTGGCACCAAGCAACAAATACATATAAGGCTAAATGGAAGCACACAGCTTATGGCGATATCTTGTGATTTTATTGCCTTCAGCTGCATTACATTGGTGCACTTTGCACTGGTATGCTTAGCTGTGTTTATTCAGTTTAATGTACTTTTCAACAAGCTGAAGTGTTGGATGTACAGATTACAGTAGTCAGCAGAGTGATGAATGAATACATGCACTCACATTTGCTGAAATCTGCTGTCAACTGTTAACTGCCAAAAGTATGACTTCCTGTATGGTGTGCATAGATAATACTTGAGTATAAATGGTTTTCTTAAATTGCTGTAAAGGGCTGAAAACTTATTTCAGAATGTTTTTTTTCTGACTCTTGTGGCAGTAAATGTTGGCTACACCATTCCTTAGCACAACATTATCCTGCTGCTATATTAATGTGCCTGCTTCCTATTGTGAAGCCTGTCTTTTACAGATCTTTGCACAAATATCAGCACAGAGCAACATCGAATACTGCCAATTTCCATTCTAAGTTCAACGCTTCAAGATATGACTATGCGAGCTCTAATAATTTGCCATCAGCAGCACAATTCAGTTTAAGAGTGCTGCACTCAAAGAATAAAATAAAAAAAAAGAAAATCAAATAATTATTATTTTAGATTTCACAATGTTTGCATGTCTGTATTAATTTTGTCAGCAGGTTATCTTGATTTCAGACTAATGTTGACTCAATTATTTCAGATGGTTACTTTATGTCAGCTCCCCAATGTTTATACTTGCAACTGTGTTACACAAAGCTCTCTTATCCCATTTTATACTGAAACATCCACTCTGAAACACATTGATGATATCATCCTGACAAAAGTGCAGTCTCTACCCTTAAGAGTCAGACTTCTCCTGTGGTGATTGTGACTAATAGGGTGCTCTCTAGATAGTGTAACTGGATAACTAGGAGGGCTGATGCTCAACATGAGAAACTTGTGTGTATCTGTGTGTGTAAAACTCTTGGTGCTGTATCCACTTCCAGTGAGGCAAATACATATTACTTTGCACACAGCTCCCATATCCCACTTTTTACTGAAACATCGTCTCTGAAACAAACTGATGAGGCTATCTGGTCAAAAGTGCTCCCTTAGCAGTTAGACATATCTTGTGGTGCTTGTAACTAATCATGTATGCTCTAGATTGTGTAAAAGGAGAGGTAGGAAGTTCAGTGCTCAATATGGGGAAGATGTGTGTGTGTGGGGGGTGGGTGCTTAAAGTCAGTTGTATGTGTGATTGGGGGATGTTTAGAGTCAGGTGAGCAAGTCCTCCAATGGATCCCTATCAGATGATAGAAACTTCATTTGACTGAATCCCATTTGACTGAGACCATAAGACTGAAATTTAAAAATACTGAAAAATCACTTGACTGAAACCCATAATACTGAAATCTTACAATGCTAAATTTCAACATACTGAATTGTAAAGTGGATAATATAAAACCAGAATAGATGCGGGGACTACCCCCCACACACACCCTTAATGTGGGGGGCTGTGCCCCACACACATCCCCAACTATATATACTAACTCCAGGATCGCACTACAGTGAGGAACATGTGCCCTTTTCTCCACTGTAGTATGATCCTGGAGAAATACAGTCAGTACTGAGATCTGTAAGGTCCCTAGCATCATACACAAAGCTTTGAATGTGGTAACATCTGTCTGTCAGACAACTGTGTCAGACAGCAGTGGCTTACATACAGACAATAGTTATGGTATGGTCAGAGGACCACATTTTTCAGGCCTTGTCCTACAACATAGGGCATCAACACCCTTCAAGGGTGGTGTCCATGATTGGTGTGCATATTATATCCATCCTGTCATGTGTTTGAAAATTACATGATGTGAATGTTTATTATGTCAATAATTGTTCACAGGCATTGGCTATTTCCACAATAATTACACTCTATATTGCATGTCTTCATCCAGACATTTCTTTATTACTGCAGTTGTTTTCATCACACTGTACAGCTTAATGGCAGATGAGGGTTTCTTCAAATGTGTCTTCCAGTATGGCATGCTGCCAGACCACCAGAAACTGTGATCGATTCTCTGTTATGACACTTTCTTCTGCATTGGTGCTGTTTAATTGCTGTTATATTACTGTTCCCTGTAAGCCCATATGAGCATGACCAGTATAATGATGTCTTTGATGTTTGCAAATTACCAATAGAAAACTTGAAATCATGAAATGTCATCTAATCTGTGTTGTCATTTGTCACGTGTTATTATATTACCATTTAGCATTTACATGACTATACAATACTTGCTTGCCTGTTACATATTTATAGATGATAAACCCCTTTAATATGGGTGCAATTGACGTGTCCCTTTCTGATGCATATGACACAACAACTGTAAAGTTCATTTGTTCTTGTGTATAAATGCTAAGATGGGGAATACAGCAGTGGTGTTGACTTGCATTCATACATTCCCTGTACATACATCTCATATGCAATAAATGCACTCTCTGCATTCATCCCATAATGCATCTTCTATCCTTGCTAACTGTTATCTCAACTCGGCATATTATTAATATGCATATCATATTTTAACTCCCCTTTGTTACACTGCAGCTTTGTATCCCTGTCACATCCTTCGTTAGCATGTCCGTTTTTATTTATGGGCATAACTCTGGTATTGTCATTGACATTAATTATCATTATATCAGTATTGCAGAATTTGTTAGAAATGCTTCTTTGACACTACAAACATTTGTCGGAAGTTATATGTGTACACTTTACCCATTTCCCCCTCCCTATTATTTAATTATGCGGTATAAACCATTATTATTTTTGTACAATTCCAACATTTCACTTGCCCTCCAGAATTCTTTCACTGTACTTGCCCTTAATATTTCAGGGATACAGCACATGCTCATCTCTTAGGTTTGCCTATAGGAAAGCCATTTTGTTTACATTCTGTGCTCATGCAAGAGAGGGAGAGAGAGAGAAAGTGAGAGGGAGATGGAGAGAGTGTGAGAGAGAAAGAGGTAGAGAGACAGAGAGAGGGAAAAGAAAGGGAGAGAGGGAGAAAGGAGAGTCAAAGAGAAGGCAAGACAGTGGGAGAAAGAAGGAGAGGGAGGGAGATGGAGAGAATGAGAGAGCACTAGAGAGAGAGAGAGAGAAGGAGAGTGAAAGAGAAGGCAAGATAGAGGAAGAGAGGGAGAGAAATGGGGAGACTGAGGGAGAGACAGAGAGGAAGAGAGAAAAAGAGAGAAAGGGACAGAGAAGGAGAGAGATGGAGTGGGAGGGAAAAAGAGAGATAGAGAATGAGAGGGAGAAAGCAATGGAGAGAGAGAGAGGGGAAGACAGAGGGAGAGAGAAGGAGAAAAGGAGAGAGAGGGGGGATGACAGAGTGAAGGGGAGAGAGAGATAGAGAAGGAGACCAAGAGACAGGAAGAATCACAGAGAAGAAGAAGGGGAGAGAGAGAGGGAGGGACAGAATTAGTGAGAGAAGGAGAGAGAGAGAGACAGGGTAAGAGATAGCTACAGAGAGAGATGGATAGTTGGGTATAAGCATTATTGTTTGTGATTTTATTATAGCGCTATCCTGCCACTTGTCTGTCCTACTTACTTCCAGTCTATTCTATCATATATGGTCTTTTGTCCATAATTCAGTGTCATGTCCAGTGTGCTACAGTGGGAACTATGTCTTTCACCTATTTTTCCACGGTGACCAGACACTCAATAGTTTGTGAGAAGAAGTGACTTTCATGCTGGAAACCAGAGGGATAGTACTGGTATCACAAAGACGGACTTTGATAACTTTCAGCCTTCCTAACAAGCACAGAGAAAATGTGTTTTTATATAGCCTATATTGCTCAGTTTATGTGGCTGGTAGAAAATTTGTCTCTTGTTTAATTTTGAAATATTCTTTGTTTACATCTAAACATGCATAGGCTTTCCTCAAACAATTTAGTAGCCCTTACAAAGCAGGAAGGGCTTTAAGCGATAATGGCCTCACTGTTACTCTTCAACTTTTATTGTTCTTGCATCCTTTCAACACCCTCTAACTGAACAAAACTACAATGTAATAATTAAATTAAGATGCTGCAGGGAACCCATAAACTATGGTGTTACAGATGCCCTAGGGTGGATTTTAGTGGTTTTCTTTCCAACCTTTTGTTATGTATATGGAAAAGAAAGTCAATCTCACTATTTCATTTCAAGGAAAAAAATAATTGTATCTACGTTTTCATGCTCAAAGCTGACCAAACACTACTTCACAATAAATTGAGAAGAAAAATGTTTGTGAGGATAAATATATCAAATCTAGGTATAGTAACTGTCACCCTATCCCCACATCAAAATATGTAGTCACTTTCTGTGTATCCCCCTCTGATCTTAAATTGGGATTAAAATTAGGGCAGAAATGTCCATAGTCCTATTTTAAGCTTCTGCTGTCATATTTATATACAGAATGCCTCCTCACTACCTACCCCCAAAAGACAGCCACCTTCTGTGTACTCTTATGATGTCAAACTGAGACAAAACTGAAAAAAAATAAACAGACTATAATATATTTGTTGTCAGATATATATAAACAGCATGCTTATTTACTCTTTCCAAAAGATAGCCATCTGTGTGCGCATCAGATGTTTGTGAAGAAAATGAAAAGTAAATAATGATTACAATAATGTTTCCAGCTTGTTACTTTTAGAGACAATACAGTGCTCCTATACAAGCTATAGTGACCCTCTGTGCACCCCTCTGAACTTTGTGAAGAAAGTTAAAGAAGTAGTGACCACACTGTCCCCAGTCCAACACAAGGTATAGTGGTAACCACTGAAGTTTGAGAGGAATGTTAAAGAAATAATAATGAAGTCACTAGCCCCCCACAAAAGCACAGTGACCTTCTGCGTACACCTATGGTGGGGATCGGTGCAGAGGCGATTGCTAAATCCATGTCACATTCCACTTATACAGGTGTTCTGATGTTCAGGGTATTCTGTGGTACATTTATCCATTATTTTTTGTTACTATAATAGATGATTAATTAAAATGTGTCCTCTACATTTATCAATGTATAAAAAAAAAAAAAAAAACACCAGAAATTGGGTCTAATTTACAGGAACAGAGAATTCCTCAGCACAGACTCCAAACTGTCACTAGCACAGGCATACCTTCTTCCTAGCCTATTTTATGCTTCTCCAGTCCTAACAAACTTACAATCCACTTTAATCTCCAAGCTAGAACAAAGTTATAACAAAATTGCAAGATTTGCCACTGACCAACCTTATACCTCTCACCACTGCCTCTCGCTAAAGAAACTACAGTGGCTAGAATTCCCCCATCAAATCTTTCTAACACAGCTTCACATAATGCACTCCATCTTCAACAAACCCACTACCTGCCCCTCTCTCTTCTCTAGTATCCTGCTATACCCCAAAACAGTTTCTCCAAAGCTCAGATTACCACCTCCTGGATATATACAGGCTCAACAAAACTATAGGGCAAAATTCTATATAAGTACTCTATATCCCAATCCCGGAACAAACTACCATTTACTGTAAGAAGTATTACCTACACAGGTAGCTTCAAAAAGGAACTAAAAGACACCCTTTTAAACTCCTGGATTCGCTCTTGCCAGGACCCTGCATAAATCACCCCCCTTTCCATAACCTCAATAATAATAAGTTTTAAACTCTAACTATATACAGTATTCCATTCTTGTGTTATATCTGCCCCTAACAACTAAGCAAGGTATCAACTTTACTGTGGAAAAGTAAAGTGGTGTAGGTAAACTGGTCTCCCCACACAGCAACAACACAAAATAAAAAGAATAGGAGATACCAGACCACGGCTCATAAAATCATCAAACAATTTAATCCAAGTAAAAAGGTGAGCGCTTTCACAGCCAAAGCTGCTTCATCAGACAATACAATACATCATTTCCCCATTTCTTATACAAAGTTCCAACCAATCACAATGTTTATCAAATAGCTGAATGAAAAATACACTGTATAACGTCATATAGTTAAAAAACATGGTTAAAAAACATAATATATAAACAATTAACTATCTAATTAATGGTTTATTCAGCAAAACAGGTTTAATACTGATTTTGTCATTTAAACCTCTACCCATATTTGCACGCATCCTGATTATCCATTCTAGTTCCTTTGTCTCAACTCTGTTCCTGATTGCTCCTCCTCTATTACCTATCCAAACTTTCTCCATCACCATAAACTAAAGGCATGTGATGCTCCCATATCTATAGTATGCCTAGCTAGGGCATTAGTGTCCGTGTTTCTGTATATTTGAATAAGTTTTAGTTGTAAATGTTTCTATGCATGAAAGAGTTAATATGCATTAGTGAAGTGATTTTTACTGGGAAACATTGTGATTGGTTGGAGCTTTGTATAAGAAATGGGGAAATGATGTATTGCATTATCTGATGAAGCAGCTTTGGCTGCGAAAGTGCTCACCTTTTTGCTTGGATTAAATTGTTTGATTTTATCCACCATGGTCTGGTATCTCCTATTCTTTTTATTTTAAGGTATCAACTTTGCTTTAATATCATGCTTTAATCTGTGTTTCAACCTATGTATTAACCTTGCTTATTAATATGTTTCTGTTGTCTGCTTTAAACCTAAGTATTAATTAATGTCTCAGTTCATATGCCAAAGTATATTTCTAGCTTTGTATATTTTGAAATGTGTCATACTTTGCATATTTTTAAATGTTTCAAGCTATATATATCTTTTATGTCAGGTACCGGAGCTTTTCTCTTCGGGTCTCCACTGAAAATGGGCTCATGCCCAGTTGGACTAACCCAGTTAACAAATGTTAAATAAATAATAAAAATAATAATAAATAAGTAAAAATAATTTAACTGGGCAAGTTACAACATGGTCATTTACTTTCATCCAGAAACCCCCCACTAAGCAGTTATAAAAGAGGATGATAGTGTAATGTATTTCACCTTAGTGCCAAACAAACAGTTGCCATACATTAAATATTGCTCATTGCTTCATATAATCACATTAGTCATGTAAAGCCAAAATAACAAACAAACAGCAGCAGGCAGCTATTTATTTTATTCCACAGAAGACAGTCACAGAAATTATGCCTACTGTGTTTGTGCATATCATGCGTCCGTTTAAGTAGTCCATATTATTTCTCACAAAAGAATACTAGTCCTTCAAAGCCATATAATGACTGTATTAACTAACAAAGACAAAATCAATTACTTTCATTCAGCCAGTCCCAACCCCCACCCAGCAATTATAGTCATGATTTCTGATGATCATGTAATAGTATTATACCTCACTGTCCACATAAATACGTTAACGCACATTGAAGTATTCAATCCAACTTTCTTCACACAGATCATAAAACCAGAATTTTTTTCCCCAAAATATCTGGTTAATCACTGCCAGTATCATTGTAAACAACAGTAATGGAACTTACCTCATGGTGCCATTCATCTCATCCCAACTACGTACACAAATCACAAATCCTGATATACTGCCCCAAATATCTGAGTGATTACTGCCTGCATTATTGTAAAAAACATGATAACACTTACCTCACTGTATCATTTCCTCATCCCAACTAGCTTCTCAAATCACAAAGCCAGAAATATTGCCTAAATATCTGACTGATCACAGCTAGCACCATTATTGTAACAGTGATAACATTTATCTCACTGACACCATGACATTCCCCTCATCTCTGTCCAGAATAATGACCCTGAGATTGAAATCTGTCTATCACTGAAACTCCTTTAGGTGACTTTGAACCTATTTGAACATTGTGAAGTCTCTACTCCCATGGTATTGTAATGTTTAAGCTAACATAATGTGACTGGTCTAGAGGGAGTCCCTATTTTGTTTGGCTTTAGGCAATGTTTTTGTTTTTTCCTCAGTCAGTAAGCTCTAAAAACAAAAAGAAAAAAAAAAAAAACAGTAATGTGACACAGAAAATAAGAAGTTAGAAAATATGCTGCATTTTATGTAGATTTCTTGCAGGTCAAAATGTACAATTGGTTGAGTGATGATATGCGATAAAAACACAACTTGAGAAACTTGTCTGGTTGACTTTATAAATTAAATTAATAATGAAAACCACAGGCAGTACAAAAGAACCACATCTCTGGCAAATACTTAATAATTTTTATAAGCAATTTATATATATTTAAATCAAAGCCAAAAACACAGTCATAAATGTTATGAAGTTTTGTCCATTTCTTACAAACAATCATACATTTGGTTACTTTTTTAATATAAATTTCGGAAAGTACTTAAAAATGATAAATCTACATTTTCTGACTGGCTATTAAAACATTAAGTGACTTAAATAAGTGTGATACCATTTCAAACAGGTAACATTTATGTTGTCTTAATATTAAAAGGAGAAGTTTAACTTTGTCCTAGAAAGTAGTGAAAAAGTATCTGCACATGAGTAATAGGGATCTGTGTGTGGTGAACCTGTACAGTTACAAACTGTAAATGATCATTGCCATGTATCAAAGGTGTGCACAGTACAGGGTGACAACATAACAAGACGATAACCTAGCGAGCTCAGACAAATGACTAATGAAATGTTTACTGAAAAAAAAGTTTTTTTTATACATAATTACGTCATAAGAATATATTAAATATTTTTAATATGAGAATCACAGTTAATCACTAAGACTTAAATGTCTTACATACTCAGTAGTAATGTCAATCAAATTTTTACAATCAAGCAGAACGACAATCGTGCCTTACCTTCCTTCTCTTCCTGCATATTTGAAGAACTTCTTCTGGCTTTTGTGAATGTTATCCCTCATTCATCTTTCCAGTCCTGATTTTTCTTTTTTTTCATAATACTAGCTGCCATCTTCCTCAGCTTTCCCATATCCTTCTGTAAAGTCATGCCCCTTCTCTTTTACTATGTTCTGCATGTCCTCCTTTTTATCATATTTGTTTCAGTAAGCTCCCCTTCACCCATGTTGGGGCCCTTCTTTATATCACTCTTTCCTTTATCGTTATTATCTTTGCCATCTTACCAGCAAACTTCATTTTTTTAAATATATCCAGGTCCCCCACTGAGTTATACTGTTTGTAGCTATTCATGACTCTGGTGACTACCTCCACCAGCGCTGTAAAATTCACTTCAAACACAAACACACACACACGCACACACACACACACACACACACACACACACACACACACACACACACACACACACACACACACACGTACTTTTTTTCTGAAGTCTGAGGCATGTGAGTTGGTTTACACGTCAGTCTTTGCCAGTGAATTCATGAAATTTAGCTTAGGGCAGTAATTATTTTAGTTACAGACTCACTAGACAAAGTCTGACTCTAGACAGATGGTTTTCTTACTTTTAATTATTCTGTTCAAAATATTATTTCTGCTGCTGTCTAATTTAATATATCTCTCTGTATATTTATTTATTTATTTATTTTAAGTACTTTATTTTGCATTTCTTGACCAAGATAGTCCAAATGGGCAAGTGCCCCTTTTCAGTGGAGGCCTGTGGATAAATGCTTCACAAAAATAGAAGTAATGTTTAATATGAATTTAAAAGCATAAGCATATAGAAATATTAATATCTACTGCAAAGCTTAAACAACATAACAAGTCATTATGGACATAGGATACTCTGTTGAAGTTGCAGAATGTTGAAATCCAAGTGATGAAATCCAAATGGTCAGTCATGATTATTTTGAAAATGAAAAAAATGAAGAAACATCTGTTTTTGTAGAGGGGCAAACCCCCTGTGTTATGCAGCTGTGATCCCATAGATATTTTGTTGATTTTGGGAAAAGCCAGTACAGCTGATCAAAGGTCAGCTAATGGAACATTACTGGCTTTTCCTGAGTGAGATTATGGACTAGCAGGGATTGAGAAATTTTCCACTTCTCCACTTCTCACCAATTTGTGATTGCAGTTTAAGTAGAGCTAGTGTTGTCTTTCAGTCAGAGCCAGTAAAGAAACTTAAACATACTCCTCTGCTGTCCTACAGATGTATGGTTCATGGGTAAATACTAGGCTATCTGTCTGTAGACTATTACACACCTAGCTGACAACCAGAGGTCAGAATCAAACTCTGTACCTAGTACCTGTGATGCAAAGACCTTAACCATTATGCCAAACTCTCCCCCCATTTGTATAAGTTTTATCTCTCTCTTTCTGTTACACTACTCTATTAATTCATATTAATCTTTGCAGCCCTTACCTCCTGTGTTAATGACTGTACCAGGTTTGTATTTCATAATGCGGTATACCACATTAAGTAAAGGCTCCTGTTAGTGTATTTTAAAGTATAACCAATCATATAACATGTAAGTTATTATGTGGAAATCAATTTTTGAAGAGTACCATTTTACACCGCTTAAGGGCACTGAATGATTTATGTATTACTTCCATTTTATTTTGTTTGAATTAAGTAGACTACTCCCTGAGGCCTTTTTCAGCTATGACCATGTTACAATGAGAAAAAGAATATTACAAAAACTGTATGAAGACATTATATATTGAGTCACTCAGAAAGAGACTGCAGCATTTATGAGGTCACAATTCCTAGTGTGATTTGGGTATGACTTAATACATTCTGCAGTGACATAATTTTTTAATGCAAAGGAAACTGTCAATATCAGTAAAAAAACACGATTCACATAACAATCAAAGTTATCTACAAGTATATTTTCATATGTGCACACTTGCTAAAAAATAATTGAAAATGCAGGTTTTAAATTGATGAAAGCAGGTGTGTTACTATGGCAATGACAGCATTCCAAGTCATTGGACTACAGAATGAAAAAAAAAATCCTTGTTAAAGACTCCAGTGAGTCCAATGTGGCAGTGGTGAAATAAGAGAAGAATACAGACTGTGGGTGAATAGCTTAAAACTAATTAGAGAGTTGAGGCTATGGCAATTGAGAAAAGTACCTGAAGGTCAGGGAGCAGTAAAAGATGTTTACTGCTGTGGGGATGTGGGAAAACTTAGCTTTACTGTGGTTTGTGCAATAACATTTGAGTCTGGGGGCTTAAACCATGAATCTGTCTGCTCTGTTTAAAATTCCATGTAGTCTGATAGAAATGAAAAAGTAAAACACCCTTGATTAATTGTAGTCTGTATTCTAATTTGGGAAGCATGCTGCCTTTTGCTATAGTGGCTTTAGTTTCTGAGTCTATGAAACAGTTTCTGTAACAGGTTTCTAATACATTCTTTAATTTTGTTAGCCCTTGTATTATGTAAATTCCACAAGTTAGTTAAGGGTCCGGAAAGAAGATCAAGTATTTGAAGGAGCTTGCTAAGTGAAGGAGTCTTTCTTGTACTGAAAACAAAGATGAAATATTAAGGATAGGGAAAAGACATTTGAACATGTTAAAGAGAAGCCCAAACTCTGTAAGGCTGAACTGGAGTTGAAGGGGAATGAACTGGGTGTAGAGCATAGCAACGTAGTCAGACATCGTGTGATCTTGATGTTTGTAGGTACTTGTCACTTGACCAGACAAGACAACCATGCCTATCAGGATAGTCCTCAATAGTTCTGATCATGGTTTGTGAAATACTGCCCTTAACTGAGCAAGAGGTGCAGCAAGTGAGAAAAAAAATGTAAGTAATGGTAAAGTGCCCCCTTTTCATCTAATAATTCTGATCATAATCAGTTGAGGGGCAATGGTACTGCTGACCTTGCAGACATATGTACAGTTTGTAATTGTAATCAAGACCTGTGTGTTCTTTACATGTTGGTTATAAGGTTAGTGGGGGGGGGGGGGGTAATTAGATAAAATTGTGATACTTTACTTTCCTTCAGTGAGTGATAAGATAAAAGAGATGCATAAATTTGAAAGAGGTGCTGGAATCTAAATCCGACAACAACACTAAAATTTTATGGGGGCATCTTTAAATGTTTATGCAGTAATTACTGTAAATATATTGAGGAAGGCAAATATTTCAGCATCCTGACATATAGAAAAGATTTGTGCTGGGTAATGCTAATTGTGAAAAGCACAGGTTTAGTTTATGCAGATTTTTGAATGTAAGAATGTTATGTGGCTAAAACAGAAAGGCAGTTGAGGATACATAGTATGGACCATCTATATGATTTATAAAGATGGACAGATACTGTATGGGAACATGTAGATGTGTGGTCCTCACATATAATCCCATGGGATGCATGGAAAACCAAACCTTATGGACAATAAGGTATGTGTTGCACTGACTGTCTTTGATAAGGGGACCTTCCAGCAGCCATCAGGGGACACAGTGGGTGTTTCAAAGGCATCTTCCTCATGAATACTATACCAGCTCTGTGATGTCATACTGCAGTAATGTGGAGGAACATATGTGACTCCTGTGTACCACAGAGAACAGAAACACCACAATAGCCTATTTCTTTGAGGTTCTAGGGGCCATGGACTGCACCCACATCACCATAAGGTCCTACCTGGTCCACAATGTTCCTGGTATGTCAACAGGAAGAGTTTCCATTCCATCAATTGCCAGGTGGTGTGCAGATAATGCTATTATTTACAATGCATCTGTGCACCATCCAGCACTTCTCAAGATTTCCACATCTTGCACAAGTGTGCTCTACACCAGCAATTTGTGCCGGATGACAAATTCTTAACCAACATGTATCTCTTGTAAGGAAATCCATTTCTATTACACATCTTATAAAAAAGGGATTGTGTCTAGATCTAGGGATGTCATTGTCCCCCTTTACTCAACCCTAATTAGGCCAGTCATTGAATATAATGCACCCTTTGCCATGTATCCATCCACCCATGCAACAACTGGAACACCCAAAGAGATACCTTACTAAACGGATACAAGGCCTAACACCATGTCCTACATGGACCGACTCAAAGCCGTCACTATACTTAGTATCTTACTGACTGCTAAGAGGTAACCTGTTTCTGGCATAAAAGGCATCCTTTGAACCTTTACCGATGGATTTACTGCACATCAGCAAGTCAAATGGCATCAGAAATACCCTGCATAGGGATCTAACCCTCTTCTGCAACATCAACAGAGCAGCTTGGAGGGACAGGTATATCTCACAGAGGATACTGCTCCTGTAGAACAGATTTCCCATCCACATAAAACAAAGTTCTCCCCTATCCATATTCAAGCACAATTTAGATATATGGCTGGGAAATATAAAATTTACCCCAGGACTGTTCCCTGTACTCCTGTACTACAAATTGACAGAGGTAGCTCCTAAATGATTTATCCCATGCATGGCTCCCCTCAAATTATCTGTGGTATGATCCCAGTTATTCTCCTTAATGGTAATATATAATTATTGAACATTGGATGGGTAAGGCCAATCTATAACCAAATGGAATAGGCTATTTCAAACACAAAAAGGGAAATTGGCCAGGCTTAAAATGGCTTGTAGGGGCAGCTAGTCTAGTACTTCCCTATGAACATACAACTTCCCACACGACCATCTTATAGTTGTTGTTGGATGGGACCCTGAGACATAGATTATGACACCAATATGCAACCCTTGTAACATTGTCAAGCATAGTTCAGATTCCTGAAGACTGACTTCATTTGCCCAGATTCCTCCAGCAGTGCATTGCAGTATGCTCTGGAGACCTGCAGCAAGATATCTATTGTCTGTGCATTGCAGCATAACATGGTGGTATGCAGGTAGCTAGAGTATGGCATCACCATTAAAGGGCAACACAGATTGGAGCCAGTGGCAGAAAAAGTTCTGAGTGAAGAGTTTTTGGAAGAACCAGCTGAAGGGAAATCCCACACAAATTTAAAGCAGGTGTAATATGCTACAGCACTGGCAAAGAGTTGGCATCTGGTCCACAACTTTGGGCCAGAATAGATACAACAAAGATTAACACTGGTGCATGCAATACTATACCCAGATTATGTAGCAGAGTGCATGGACTGGCCATATTGTGCATCAGACATTACATAACCCATATATCATAGTAGGTTGGCAGGACACAGTTGCAATTATTTACACTGGTGGAGGTGTGTCACACTGACATGGATCAGCAGTTTTAACGCTGGCCATGGTGGACTGATCCAGGAAACCCCATGGAAGTTGCAATACCTGCCAAATGGTTATACAACAACAGCAGCAGGAGTGTGTATTCCATGTGTTTCTGATCCACACCTGTGTGCAAGCATTGCAAGCCTTCATGTATACCATCAGCATTGGTGGCAACTGTCTGTGGCTGGATCACCACCCTGTACATCCCTGTTTTCATATCCAGTGTGACACCTAGTTCATGCACTGAGTGAGAGTCAAGGCATTAATATCCATCAGCATGCCATTCCCTAGTGCTGTCATCATGCTCCGTTGTGGGGCCACTACCTACTGTTTGTTCATAGGTTCATAGTTAATAGATAAGTACTAGGCTAGCTGACCTTGAAGACAATTTTAAGTCTGACCAATTTCCCTTCAAAGGTGAGAATCAAACCTTGTACCTTATATATGTGAGGTAAACACTCTAATGATTATGTCAACCTTCCTCCCCTCACCATGTGTTGGGATGATACTGGCATCTTTTCTTTTTATATCTAGTAGAGAGGCAAGGGTGGGTTCCATGTGCAACACAGTTGTGGTCAACTGATGTGGGTGCAAGGATATCTGGTACTGTAATCATTTATGACAGTGACACTGTGCTGTTGGACTGTGCCAAGACTGTGCCTCCATTATTGTCAGGCTGCAGTTCTGCACTGACATCAGGCATCCAGCTCCATTAAAGCTGACCCCATGATTGTTGCACCTGCAAAGACCGATTGATAAGCACCTGTGTCTACAACTGAAGGTGCGACAATCTAATACCCTAGTGATATAACAGAAATTAAGTAAAAAAAAATTACACACATAATAAAAATAACAGAATAAAGAGATGTATACATTATGGTGTACTCTGTCATGTCTGCACCATGGACACACCTGTGAGAGAGATATGTAATGTTTTCCATCAGCAAACAGATGCCAGTACTGTGCCACCACACCTTGCAAGTGTCTAAAAATAATACTAGCCTGGTATATCCCTGACATGGATATGCAGTATTGTAACCAGTCCAAATCCCACATTCAGGGCTCCACCAAGTGTCATTATTCTCTCAGTCTCCCCAAAAGTGAATACCAAGACCTTCTCTGTGTCAGTATAGATATGGTCTATGATGGTAAACCTCCACCTGTAGCCATTTTCTTCCATGCAGTGGCTTGGGCTTTCATGGATGCATGCAGTATCATGTTGACTAATCTTGTTCTGACCTACTTTGCTGACCTGTTGTTGGCAGCAATGCCATTCACATCTGTAACAAGATCCTAACACATATATGTTCCTAGAAGACCCTGCCAGTTCTGTCAGTTGCTTAGAATGCACTTTCCATACACATGTAGAACCAATGCAACATTCCTGTCTGTGCTGAGGAGAACTTTTCAAGCCACTCACTGTTTTGGTGTCATTTACATTCCTGTACATGGGGATGTACACCTATGGTAACAGTATGAGAGCAAATATTTATAACATCAGCTGTACCAGTCCACCAATCATGTGGGCAGGCAGTGGCTGAAACATGTGGCATACCTGCTATATACTACACTTTTATAGGTCATATCCCCACAGCTGTCCACTTAACGCAATTTGAAGAGAGAGTGTAATGTAACATGCAGCCTGTGATCTCTCTATACAGACCTGTCTCCCCAGACTACACCATCATGTGTCTCATCTGTGATGAAATTTGACACTGTGGCGCAGTGGTGCAGTGGTTAATGTTGTCGCCTTACAGCAAGAGGTTCTGTGGTTCGATTCATGGCTGGGGTGCCTTCTGTATGGAGTTTGCATGTTCTCCCTGCATTCGCATGGATTTCCTCCGGGTATTCCGGTTTCCTCCCGCAATCCAAAGACATGCATCTGGAGCATTTCTCCCTGGGCCTCCACTGAAAATAGGCTCTGTCAGATTTCCCCGGTCAATAAATGTTAAACAAATAAATATATAAATAAATTAGTTATGCTAGCATGTCTGGATGAGTTTTTGTGCATAATTTCAGGCTAACCTGTGTATTACATGCCAGCATGTCTAGCAATGATATTGCAAACAGGTTCTTACATGTTGCTTTATAATCTGTTTGTACAGAATGTTTTAAAGACTTGACCAGTGTCCTTTTACATTCCTAAATGCACATGTTTGTGAATAAAGATTCTAATGGCAAACTGTCTCAGATTCCGCTGATCTGCAGATGATGTCATCAGAATGTTGATAGTTGCTATATGTCATTGCCAGAAGCTGAAAGGCAGGAAGTAACGTTTGTAAACAGCTGAGAATTACTGTTTTAGATTTTTAATCATTTCGCTCATTATCAAATATTTTTATTATCTTACATTGTGGCTGGTCAATCAGTGTTTTTGTTTACTGATTTCAGAGTGCTTATTCTTGTCTTGATAACTTCCCAGGCCACTCTGAAAGCCTGTCTGCTTAGGTTATTTGCTACTATTTGTTTTAATATCTAATTTTCATAATTGGGCACCCCTTAAAAACGACATGAAGACACTCTGATTGGTGGCAGCATTACCGTATTGTTTTGTTTAAGGGACACAGCTGGAAATCTGTCAGGCTTCCCCAGAAGTGTTTGGATGTGTAAGATTTATTTATTTAAGTGTGAGTGTATCTGAGGTCTTAAACTGGAACACATTACTCTGACTTTGTAATAAAAAGTTATATTTGGGGTGGACAGAAGAATGCAGTCCAGTCCCAGGTTATAGAGCCTGTTCCTGTTGTGCTCCTAGGGGAAAATTGTGAAATAATACTTCTGTTTGTGACAGTCTCACATTGGAGTCAGTAATGAGGACTGAAACTCCTTAGTTACCAACCCAGGATAGTGGGAGATGTCACATTATTGTTGAGAGTCCAGTGGGGTATTGTCTGGGGATCACATTATTTGGTGGCAGTTCAGTAGAATATTAACTGGATGTCACACTGATTGGTGGCAGCAGTGTGGGATTTTTAAATGGACTTCAGTAGGTCGTGGGTAGTTGTCATTAAGGTGTGCGCTCTCAACAGCCACAAAGTAAACATACAGGATCTCAGTCCACCACAATTTTATTTATTTTTAGTTAGTTAGTCAGGGACAGCAGGCAAAGGTGTTAGCAGAAGACTAAAATAAGTTGAGAGAACCAGTTGGTCAAGGAGTGAGAAGCCAGAGGAGTAGTGCATGCAAACTTGACTAAGGAAGCAATGATTTCAGCATTAGTTGCAGCTTCAACTCAGACCAGATGTTCAGAAGATATCCAGTTTTGCAGCCTGCCAAGACAGGACAGTTCACCTTTTCTTCAGAGGACCTGAGAATCCATCTAGAGGTAAGGAGACTGGAACTGGATGCTGAAGGGAGAGAATGTGACGTCTGGAAGCTGAGGAGAAGCAGCATCGATATGCACTTGTGGTCAAATGTCTTGAACTGGAATCAGCAGAGAGACTGCACCTGGATGCACAATGATGGGAGGCTGAGGAAAAGGAGAAGCAGCAATGCAGCATTGATATGAACTGGAGGCCAAACGACTGGAGGCTGAGGAGAAACAGTGTCAATATGAACTGGAGATCAAACGTTTAGAAGCCAAGGAAAATAAGAGGCATGAAATGGAGCTTCTTACCCTTTGAGAGGGTCATGGAGGTAACCGGGAAGGGAATAACTGGACTCCAGAATCTCTAAACATCAGTAAACATTTTCCTCAATACAGGGGTGGGGATGACTTTCATAGTTTTATTCATATATTTGAGAGGATATGTAGACAGCATGATGACTGTGAGCTCTGGGTTTGGCTCCTTACTCCCTTACTCCATGGTAAAGCTGTTCAGGCCATGTCAAAATTGTCTTATGTAGATTGTTTGAATTATGTTAAAGTTAAGAACTGTCTTCTAGATTGTTTTCAACTAACACCTGAAACTTATAGAAAAAAGTTTTATGAACACAGATGCAAGGCAGATGAAAGTGATCATGATTATATTACTTACTTTCAAAGATGGGTAAGTAGGTGTCAGGTCACCACTTTTGAGGAACTGGCAAACCTTTTGGTGAGGGAATAAGCCCTCAGTACTTTGCCTGATTTGATAACATGAGAATCTGGTTAGCAGATAGAGAGTGTAACTCTGCAGATACCCAGTGCTGTACATGGACATAAGGGAACCCATGGGGGGGGGGGGTGGGGGGCAGTCTAAACCACTCCAACAGAGTACATCAGTAACAGGGGAAACTACTAGTCCAAGTACACAGTTAGGGATTAGATGATTCAAGTGTAACCAGAGAGGCTATATAACAGTCAAATGTCCATCGAGGCAAGGTGAGAAACAAAAAATGAGGGAGCTAGCAAGTGGTGATGACAATCTGCCAATGATAAGTTGTTTGGAAACAAGAGGGGTGCTAAACTATCACCAAAATGTATATCCTATCTTAGAAGATGGTAAACCGTTCACTGCTAAGAGAGACACATCTTCTGATAAAAGCTAGGGTTCATCTTGACTGGGAGGTTGAAGAGGAAGCAAGCAGGTATATGTGTTGAGGATATTCCTGCAGATGTCCTGATAGGGAATGACACTGATAATGTAGTAGCTTGTGTACATTCAGTGACATGCAGTCAAGCTTGGAGACAGGCATGTTGGTCTGGTAGCCTGGGGAGACCCATACAGATCTCATACCTGAAGATGGGACTGGTTTGGTGGCTGTTTCAGAGAAGGAGCTATCCTGTAGCAGTAAGTCTGAAATTGAGCCACAGCTGCTGGGAGGTACTGATGTTCCCTTGGACACAGTGACTGTAAGAAATAGTGGAGTGATAGTACTCAGACTGACAGTGAGATACAGCTGTCAGTAGTTACTAGGCTTCCTGTGGAGGGGCAGCTTGGGAGGGTTGCAGATGTAGAGTTGAGATAGGCTAAACTTATGGACATAAATTACAAAGCTTGAGGGAAATGGCTAAGTAAGCACCTGATGCTCAAGGAACAGGGGAGTCTGCATATGGGAACAAAGGTTTGTTGTATAAAGCGTGGACTCCTGGAGGTGGGCTAGATGGCAAAATAGTATGACAGTTGGTAGAGCCTAGAGCCTACCATCTGCCACTTCTAGCTATATTCCCTAATGCTCCTTGTCCAGGTGATATTGAGGCGGAGAAAGAACTTTTGCTATATAGAAAGTGGACTCCTAAGGGAGGGCTGGAAGGTGAGGTAGTATGGCAGTTGGTAGGGCCTAGGGACTACTGTCTGCCTCCTCTAGCTATATTCCCTAATATTCCTTTTGCAGGTGATATTGATGTAGTGAATGTGGCAAATGCTTTGCTAGAAATTTTCCGCATGTTAGGTTTTCCAAGGGAGATACTGACTGATCAAGGTGCCAACTTCATGTCAGACCTGTTGATTTGTTTGTAGAAGCTTTGTGAGGTGAAACATGCAATGACCACCCCCCCTACCATTCCCAGACTAATGGTCTTGTGGAGAGGTTAAACTCTACATTAAAGACTATGCTACGGGCATTTGCAGACCAGTTTAAAATTGCAAGATTAACTATTATATCCAGTAAGCACCAGGTGAGTATGGTAGAGGTCACTTACTTAGGACACAGAAAGGGGAGTGGTAAGATTGGGCCAGAACCTGTCAAAGTAAAATCTATTCAAGCGTGGCCAGTTCCTGTTGCTAAAAAGCAAGTGAGAGCATTTCTAAGGACAGCTTTGCACTGTGGAAAATGTGTGCCCAGTTGTAGTACAATGACTGCACCCCTTACTGACCTAATTAGGAAAAATAAACTGGATAAGGTAGTGTGGATCACAGATTGTGAACAGGCATTCCAAAAACTTAGAGATTTTGGAAGGAAGCCCTGTGTCAGCTAGCCCAGATTATAGTGAAGAGTTTGTTGTACATATAGCATTAGGGAATATAGCTAGAAGTGGCCCCATTAACCTGATGAGCCTGGTCTGCAAGGCCATGGAACTTATCATGGAACTCATAAACAAAGACATTGGAGATCTCCAAACTCTGGACTCCACACCGTTCGGGTTTGTAAAAGGCATATCATGTCTCCTAAACCTGATAGACTTCTTTGAAGCAGTCACCAAAACCATACATGAGGGTAAGGTGGTTCACACAGCCTATCTAGATCTTGCCAAGGCGTTCAACACCATCCCCCACTCTGGAATTATAGATAAACTCACTAAACTAGGTATAAATCCCTATGTCACAAGATGTGTGCCAACTGGCTTACTGACAGAACCCACACTGTGAAAGTAGCAGACTCCAAATCAGACTTCAGACCAGTGACAAGTGGAGTACCACAGGGTTCAGTCCTGTGTCCTCTCCTGTTTGGCATCTACTTCTCTGAAGTACAGGCTAACATAGAAGGTCTTTGGCTAACTAAATTTGCAGATGACTGCAAACTAGGAGCCATAATCAAAACTCCTAACGATGTGGACATCCTACAAAAGGGCCTCACTGAGACAGATGCCTGGTGTCAAAGCCATGGTCTCAAGCTCAATGTCAAAAAGTGCATTGTCATCCCCTTTGGTAAAAACTCTGTACCCATGAACAACCACATAGGCGGTAGTCTACTTAAAACTGAAAGTGTGATAAGAGACCTTGGGACACAGGTGGACACAGTCTCTCCTTTGATAATCACATTGCCACAGTAGTCAGGAAATCCTTCTATGTAGCACACCTCATCACCAAAGGTTTCTCATTCAGAAAATAAGAGGTAATTGTTCCCCTCTACTCATCACTCATTAGACCCATTATAGAGTACAACACCCCTTTTGGTATGTACCTCACAAGACATCTACAACAACTGGAAAGGCTGCAAAAACACTTCACAAAGAGGATTACTGGCCTCAAACATATGCCTTATGCAGACCGACTCAAAAAACTCCAGCAATACTCCATCGCATATCAACTACGTAGAGGCGATCTTTGCCTAACATGCAAAACTATGTCAAACCCACAGCTGTTGGACATGCTCCACTTAAAGAAATCCCAATCCCAATCCCTTTGAGCTACACGCTCTAGGGACCTAAACCTTGTCACCACAATAAACAGAACATGCTGGAGGGATTGATTCCTGTCCCAGACACTTCCCATACTCTGGAACAGACTACCTATCTATGCCAAACAGAGCTCCTCATTAGCACTCTTCAAGAAAAATCTTGATGATTGGATGGGTAATAGGAAATTCACTACGGAGATCACTTCTGTGGTTCTGCTTGACAGGGTCACAAGAAAATAACTTTCTTGGGTGGCAAAAGCCAGGGTACCTTTTTTGGCTAGGCTTGTATAGGCCCTAGGGCCAGTAGCCTAGTTCCTACCTATGAACCTATGAACCTAAGTGGATGCTTTGGATTGTGGGGTGGGGGCTGTGTGCAGCCAAGTTTCTTCAGAAGGAGAAGAATACCACAGTGAGATTAATAGTGCCAATGCAAATGGATTGCCCACAAGAGGAGTGGTTTGATATTTTCAGACAGACCCATTTTTCTCAAGAGTCGTTTTTCAAGGGTCACTTGAAAACCATGATTGAGCCATGGGGGGGGGGGGGAATGTGAAGAAATTAGACACTGCTATTTGTGCTAACATGTCTAGCTGAGTTTTTGTACATAATTTCAGATTAACCTGTGTATTATATGCCAGCATGACTAGCTATGATATTGTAAACAGATTCTTGCATGTTTTATGATCTGCTTGTACAGAATGTTTTAAAGATTTGAATAGTGTCTTTTTATATTTCTAACTGCTCATGTTGTGAAGAAAGATTCTAAAGACAGTGTTGCAGATTCAGCTGATCTACAGATGATGTCACTGGAATGTTGACAGTTGCTATGCATTACTGTCAGAAGCTGAAAGACAGGAAGGAACTTTAGTAAACAGCTGTTGGTTGAGTTTTAAATTAAGAAATGAAAATTAGAACTGGAACAGTTATGACAGTTAGGCTAGTCTATAAAAGAGCCTGCTGAAGACAGTAAACAGTCAGTTTTTATTTACAGTTGTCAGATACAGTTACAGTTGTATGTTAACAGCCAGTTGTGAGTTGTTCACAGATTTACTGTGCAGTGGATACCCAAAAGAATTCATCAAGAACTATAAGCCTGCCTTTGCTCTGTTGTAGTAATTTAGTTTAGCTCAGGGACAATGTTCTATATTCAGGTAGGAAATTATAACTAATCCGTTAGAGTTTTACTAAACGTTGGATTTCCATCCTACAGTATTGGCTTCATTTTCCTGGTGATTGAGTTCTGTTTGTTTATTGGGAATTACTGTTTTATATTTTTAATCATTTTGCTCATTATTAAATATTTTTATTAACTTACATTGTGGCTCGTCAGTCAGTATTTTTGTTTAGTGATTTGAGACTTCCTCGGCCTCTCTGAGAGCCTGACTACTTTGGTTAGTTGCTACTATTGGTTTTAATATCTAATTTTCATAATTGGACACATTTAAAAAGGGCATGAAGACACTCTGATTGGTGGTAGCATTATAGTATTGTTTGGGGGAAGGGACACAGCTTGAAATCTGTGTCAGGCTTTCCCAAAAGTGTTTGGATGTGTGTGATTTAATTTAAATGTGACTGTATCAAAGGTCTTAATAATAAGGAGTTATATTTGGGGTAGACAGAAGAATACAGTCCAATCTCAGGTTACAAAGGATGTTCCTGTTGTGCTCTTAGGGGAAATTTGTGAAATAATACTCCTGTTTAAGTGACAGTCTCACATTGGAATCCATAGTGGGGATTGGAGCTCCTTAGTTACTGACCCAGGATAGTAGGAGACGTCACATTGTTGTTGGGAGTCCAGTGGGGTATAGTCCGGGTGTCACATTATTTGGTGGCAGTTCAGTGGGATATTATCTGGACATGACAGCATGGATCATATCAACCTCTGGAGTTTATTTAACCAGGCAGCATATCCCTTTTTAAATGTGTCCAATTATGAAAATTAGATATTAAAACCAATAGTAGCGACTAACCAAAGTAGTCAGGCTCTCAGAGAGGCCCAGGAAGTCTCAAATCACTAAACAAAAACACTGACTGACAAGGTTGCCCCTTTTGGGATGTACCTTACCAGACACCTGCAGCAACTGGAAAGACCCCAAAAGTACCTCACCAAGAGGATCAAAGGGCTCAAACAGATGCCATATGCTGCCCGGTTAAAGAAACTCCAGGTCTACTCAGTGGCATACCGCCTGCTCAGAGGCGATCTGTGCCTGATGTATAAAGCCATGTCCAACCCCGAATTAATGGACATGGTGCACCTCAGAAAATCCAAATCCCATCGAGCTACATGCTCGAGAGACTTGAACCTCAGCACTGAAATAAATAGGACATGCTGGAGGGACAGATTCATAACCCAGAGGCTCCCTTCACTCTGGAATAAAATCCCAGTCCAGGTTAGGCAGAGTCCCTCATTGACTCTCTTCAAGAGGAATCTTGAGTGGATGGGAGATTGTAGGTTTACTCCGGGTATCACTTCGGTGTCACTGTTAGACAGAGGCACAGTATACTAACCTCGAAAAAGGACATAGCAAAATTAATTTAAAATAGGTGGCGAAAGCCAAACACACTCTGGCTAGGCTTATAAATGCCCTAGGGCAGATAGCCTAGTATGAACCTATGAACCTATGAACCTAGGAACCTATGAACCTGAACCATTTAGCAGGTGTACCTCAACTACACTATCCCTTCACTGAGTACATCAGATGAATTCTTACAGCAGACAGTGTGTCTTACAATGCATTCCCCCCCTTTGTCTGTATTGTCCCCAGTGTGTTACTACTACTGCAGTCCCTGTCACTTAGCAGTCCATGTGATGGTCTGGCAATATGGAAACCATACTTGTGTATTCCCTTTCCCCTTTTTAATAACCAAGTTCTGTTGATTCCACTGTTTGAAGGGTGCTTTTGCGCAATCCCCCAAATAATGTAAATATAACTGTCTGCAGTGTGCTGTTGAGTGTTCCCCCAGACAAGATAAGTATATCCATTCTGGATCCCCATCTGCTATCGGCTTATGTTTCCTTACCATGCTGCTGTAGAACATGTTTTGCTATGCAGACTATTCCAATAATCTCTGTTTTAATATCTACTTGATATGCTGTATTAATACTGACAATGCCATGAACACCACAATGGCAACTGTGGCTTTTATTGTGCTATTACTGGGGTCACAGTGCAGCAGTTCTGCTAATGATGTAATTTTAATGAAATATTTCTGAACTGCACACAAAGAGCTGTGCAATATCGGCTCTAGATAGTTCTATGGGGCTCCAACTTGCCCATACACACACATGGTGGGACATAGTGCATTCTACAGATGCCCAGGCAGCTCATTACAACCAAATACCATCAAGCTTTTCCAACACCTTCACTGGCATACAAGAGTGACATGTAACATTAATGCTTTGGATAGTGGTGCATTACCATGTTACTGAGCTGTATCAGTGTTGGCATAGCCATGGTGCTATGTGTAATGATCAGATATCTGTCACCCCACCCCTCCCTGCATGTCTGTTACTGTCATGCTACTGCACATTGACATTGGGTTGCATCTCACTTCCATGCTGTCATCAATGCACATCACATGGTTTCTGCAACTTGTATCACTGCTACTCTCACAGGCATCACTCACTTTGGTAAATAGTGTCAGCATCAGTAAGGTGACCTGCAGTGACACATCTCCATCAATGGGAAGAAGGGGTTGGGGGGGAGAGAGAGAGAGAGAGAGGGGGAGAGAGAAAGAATGCATGACTCCATACTGATCAGTTTTACAAAATTAGGCCTTACTCTATACCTAAAGCAGTTAGTGATGTCGATGGGTATGTTGTACTCATGTAATTTTTTTGTGTGTGTGCGTCCTTCAGCACCTGATGAAAATCAGGAAAATAGACTAACCTAGCAGAAGAGGCAAGCAAGACTGCCCAGATATAAGGGTATGTATGTTGAATTTCTGTCATACTTGTATATTGCTACTTTATCTTCTTAGCTACTGGTGTATATTTCTAGCAGTACCATTATATAACTGAATGTACTGACCTCTGTTGTAACACTGCGAGTAATACTGTGGGTCTTTGCTTGGGTAAGTTTGCAGTATATACAGTGCAGCACCTCATACAGGTATGCACACTGCCCTTGTCTGCCTGACAAGTCTTACTGCATGAGTGCCCATTCCACTGCTCCTGACTGTGCCAGTTATGCTTGACATACCATAGGAGTGCTAATACTGGGCAGCTGTGTATCACTGCATTTCCTTTTATGTGCTGCATTACTGCAGGGATTATGTGCCCCTTGAGTATACCTGTTGGGATCCTGTTCCCTGTTATATGTGGAGGAGTGCTGCCCTGTGACATATATTCCTGCATTTGACACACTTGCATTGTTACTGCTACAGGATAGTGCAAAGGATTTGTACATTGGTGTTACTTCTGCCTAGTTTCTATGTTCATTGCATACATTTGTTAAGTCTTTCACTGTCCCACTGTCCTATAAATCAGTGACATTGTAACCTCCTCTGTAATCTATATAGTTCTACCATATGTGTTGCCCAGGTCTGCACATAGGATCATAGGATCACATGATCATAGGAGATTACTAGGCTATCGACCCAGAGGTCATTTTAAGCCTAGCCATTTCATCCTAATGTAATACTATAGAAATGCTACTCAACACCCAAGATTGCATTTAGTGATGACCACCTTCTCTTTAACACTATTTTGTCCCTAATTTCCATTAAAAATTATTTGGGATACCCTCTCCTTGAAAACATACCTAACAAATACCTCATATTCTACAAGAAAGGTATCTAAATCTGATACCATTCTTGCCAACCTTACTAGCTCCCCTTTTACTACAGCTTTTTTCTGGTATGTAAGATGCCAACTATGAAAGTGGAGGTAAAGCAGATTTTCTGTAAATAGTAGAAACAAATCTAGCCTGTGCTCTATTTTTTCTTATTTCCACATCTAAGTAGTTGACACTTTCAGTTTGAATTGAATAACTAAACTTCAAACAAAAATTCCGTAGTATTATTGATGAAGTCCAAAAATTTGCTTAATTTATCAGAAGTGTCTCTTCACAAAATAAAAATGTCATCCAAAAAAACATATATAACCTGACCAGGTGTTACTAAATTCACTTTTAAATGCATAACTGTCCTCCTAGTAGGCTATAATCCAATTTGCATTTACTATTTACAGGATTTAAATACCTTTATTTTAGAGTGTGAGGTATTGTTGGGTATGTTTTCTAGGAGAGGGTACCCCCAAGAAGTTTTAACGGAAATTAAGGATGAAGTAGTGTTCAAGAGAACACATAGTATTTATTGTCCTATACTAAGTGCAAACAGTAATGTACATATTATGGATGAAAGCAACACTAGAACTTTAAAGGTTAATCATAATAGAGCAGTTGTTTTGACATTCAACTTGGATTGTAAAGCCATAGGTGATTGTTTGATAAATAAATAAATAACTGGGAGATATTTCAAGTAGATAATACAATTCTTAAGAAAGTAGGTAATAAGGCCATATTGGTTTATACAAAAGATAGGTCATTCAAAACATTACTGGAGAGTTCTAGGAAAAATCAAACAGTTAGTAACAGACCTCTCAGGAATGTTTAAGTGTGGCCATTACACACAATGCAAAAACATTCTGGTAACCAGCAGTATCGTAATTAGAAATAAAGAATATTTTGTCACAGGGCATTATTGTTGTGAGCCCAAACTGTGGTGTATGGAGCTTTGTGTTCTAAGTGTCCTGTTTTTACATAGGGAAAACCCAGAGGATGCTTAAGAATCGAATTTATGAACACATACAAGATATGCAAAAATCAAAGACCACAAATGTCCTTTTCAGACACAGACAAGAAAATAAGTACCACAGTTTTGCTTTTGTAGTTATGTAGCAACTAACAAAATATATAAAGGTGTTATTAACAACTTACTCTAAGGAACAGTCAAAAAGCATGTTACTTTGCTTCATGCAATTTTCTTTCTTTCCGGGGCTTGAAGCTTTAGGACAGGAGAGATAAAGTTCTGTCATTGATGCCAGGCCATTTATCTGCATGTAGCAAAATCTGCCATCTAAGTTCCTTTAGTTCTAGCTGTGCTCCCCAAGGTTTTTTATCACTAATGTCAACAAAATAGCAAAACAGAGCCGTGTCAGCTGGAAATAAAGCATGAATGTACAGGAGGAAGCATGCCAATGGCCAAAAATATGGCCATTGGCAACGGGAAGGGATGCAAATCTCCAGGGTTTAACCATAGCGCAGCGCCGTGCAAATGCGCTGTGCCCCAAAAGCAGAAAATTAATAATTAAGATCTAGCTAAAAAGAATTTACAATGCAAGGGAATGGCAGGCTGAAGACAACATGGCCACCGAGTAGAGGTTGCTAAGGGGAGAAGCTCAGTCTAAGAGATGTAACTAAGCATTAGTAGGCAATCCTATGCAAATGAGAGTTAGGATAGTGAATCGCAAGTTTACATAGCAAATGAGCACTGTCAGTGGAGTGTAGGAGTAGGATAAGGGGTGTAACAGAGTAGAAGATAGTTGACATCACGAGGGGGTTATGTATGAAAGGAGTGAAGCTCATTGGAGCAGAGTGTTATGTGTCAGCTTACATTCACATAATAGTGAAAGAGGTGTGTCAACAGGTAGGCCAGGTAAAGTCAAGAAATTGAAGGTGTATGCCGTGGATAACACCAAAGTTTCTTGCTGAGCGTGCATGCATGCGTGTGTGCACCAGTAAACCTGAGTAAGACAGTGTGCATGCGTGTTAGCATGTGTGTGCACGTGTAGGCTTGAGTAAGCATATGTAAGGCTGTGTAAACAGTTGAAAGCGCGTTTGCACTGGTGTGCACACATTTTAACAAGAATAAGCAAGGTTTAGTCTGTGTAAGCATGTGTGCGCATGTTGGCTGCTGTGCGCGTGTTTGCGCTTGTGTGCGTGGCGCTCCCCCCCCCCGAGGAAACAGAAAGGAAAAAGGAAGCACACCAAATAGTGGGAAGTTACCAGGGAGTACTAGCAGAGATAGCAGGTGAAAACAATCAGAACAGGCAATTACCCAGGCAGAACACAAGCCCAGCTCAGCACTTAAAACTCTGCAAAACAACAGTCCATTATGCTTCTCTTAAGAGACACTGCAACACCGCAGTAAGCTAATAGAAGGGAAAACTGAAAAAGCTTCACTGAGACAAAAAATGTTAGGGGCTGCCATTGCTGTTATAAGGTAACATATGCAACATGCTGAGGGTGGTGATAATGCAAATGCTGCTGGACAACCCACAGTGAGGAGACGGAGAAGAGTGTACAGGCCCAGGGTTACCTACTAGGGACTACATGAGCTGGAGATAGTGGAGCGGTATAGAGTGGACAGAGACCTCTTGCAGCAAATTGTTGAGCCGTGCAGGCCACGCCTCACACACAGAACCAACAGAGGGGAACCCATCACAGTGGAAACTAAGGTATGTGTTGGCCTAAGAATATTAGAAACAGGTACCTTTCAGAGACCAACTGGTGATATGATGGGGATATCACAGGCATCAGCATCCAGGGTACTGCACCAGTTCCTGGATGCCATGTCAACACATGTCGGTGATCATGTATATTTCCCCAATTCCCATGAGGAATTTGCCAGCAATATGCATCTCTTCCAGCAAATAGCAGAATACCCTGAGGTAGTGGGTACAATAGACCGCACACATATGCATCAAAGCACCAGCCGGTGAACGGGGTAGGGTCTACTTCAACCGCAAGGGCTTCCCCTCCATCAACTGCCAGGTCGTGTGTGATGCCCAGGGCATAATACTGAATGTGTGTGCTGGCTGCCCTGGAAGCAACCATGATTCCCATATCTGGCATCTGACGCAGCTGTACCAGACATTTGCTAATGGGGACATCCCACATGGTCACCTAGTGGGGGATGCTGGCTATGCACTGCAGCCGTTGCTGATGACACCCATCAGAAACGCACACACACCTGAACAGGAATGCCATAATGAGGCACAAGCACAAACACGAAATGTAATCGAGCATGTGTTTGGCCTGCTCAAGTCACGGTTCCGGTGCCTGGACACATCTGGTGGAACCTTGCAGTACTCACCAACTACATGTACCCAAATTGTCATGGTATGTGCTATGCTACATAATATGATCCTGAGAAAACAGCTGCAGCAGGACCAGCATAGGCCTGGGCCAAACAGCCCCCCACCATTGCCAAGGCCATCACAGGCAGTGTGTGACTCGGAGGAGGAACAACCTGAGCCTGTCCCAGTAGGTAGAAGGAGGTATGCCCAGTATGCTTTGGCCTTGGCAAAGAGGCAATGCATAGCACATACACTGGCTCAGTAGGAACTCTGGAAATGATACCTCTCTCTGACCCACACATATAGTAAAAGGGATGCCTATGTTGACACTACCTGCTTTCAAACATGTATAGGGAGTGTAGTATGTGCATCTGACATAGGCTGCCCTGCATCAACACTTGAGGCATGATTGCCATGTGTTAAGCAATATAAAGCAGTGCTAAACAGCATTTACCATCATGAAGTATATGTAAACAAAATCGCACACACCAACTACTACAAATGTGGTCAATGTAGAGTAATATTGGCCAATGTCCAGCAATGAGGGTTAATATTGAGCAATGTTGGACAAGCTGGGTCTAGGTAGGGCATAGCTGAATAAAAGCCAACATGCTCATATTTGCTCTACTGGCCCCTAAGCAGTCTGGTCTGCTCAGTATGAAAAGATAAGTGACGATGGGCCTCGAACCCAGGATACTGTGCACTATAGTCATAGCACTGAACCACTAAACCATAACAGTATTGTAGTGGTTAGCCTGTATGAAGAAATGTCGATAAGTCTATGCAAAGTATTTCATGGGAACCCTGCAGGCACAGCATAATCCCTGTCGAGTTATGACACAAAGGTGAGTCCTGCAGTAAGAATAGAACCTGACTTTCAACACACACAGTACAAATGTTAATATTGGACATGTAGACATACGTCAACAAATGTAGTGGACCTCAGACAGCAACATACTGAAAGGTCACACTGGGCATGCTCGCGCACTTGAATACATGAGACAAATGTCAGACAACAGAACACTGACAGTCTGAACTGGGCATGCTCACATACTTAGGCCATGTTGGAGTACAGCATTGGGTCACATATAGCAGGCAGTTGCATGTGTTAACCCACGAACCTCTCACTACCCAGCAATCTGCCCTGTGCACACACTGATATGACAACAGACACGTAAATAATATACTGGAACCCTGCCATAAGCAAATATGTTCTGCAGATACCTAGCCGGTTCATAGAAAGTGTGAAAGCAAAGATGATAAAAACCTGCAAACAGTATCAGCAATAAACATTGCGCATCATGAAAATTATCATAGGTTCAGAGGTTGATACTAGGCTATCTGCCCTAGGGCATGTACAAGCATAGCCAGAGTGGGTTTGGCTTCTGCAACCCAGTCTAATCAGAACACCGTGCCTCTGAATAGTAGGTCACACAAGATAGCCCATTCATGTTGAGTGTATTGTGCCTCTGTCTAGCAGGGACCCAGAAGATATTGCATGGGTAAACATGTGATCACCCATCCACATGTCAAGATGTCACCTGTAGGTGGTCAGTGGGTGGTTCTGCCTATGCAAAACCGGGACTACACTCCGGAGTGAGTGGAGGCTTTCTGATAATAATCTATCCCCCCCAGCATGTCCTTTTAACATCATTGCTGAGGTATATGTCCCTGGAGTGTGTAGCTCCAAGGGAGTCGGATATCCTGAGGTGGAGCATGTCCAGTAAGTCTGGGTCAGATATTGCCTGCAACTACAGGCACACAACACATCCATGTAGGTGGTACGTGACCGAGTAAAGCTGGATTTACTGTATCGGAACTGTGCAGGGCATCTGTGTGAGTCCCTACATCTGCTCGATGAGTAACATTTGTGGCCATTACAGCTGCTGCAGGTGTCAGGTAAGGTACATCCCAAATGTGGCATAGTAACCAAGCATGGTCGTAAAGAGTATAGGGGCACAATGACCACACGTGATCAACATGTGAAACCATGTGGGATATGGTGGGCTATGTAGACGTACTGTCTAACCACTATGGCAATAGGATTGTCAAAGGCGAGAGTACGAACAGGCTGTGTCCCCAAAACCGTAACAACCACTACTGTATGTAATGGATCACAACCTATGTGGTAATGTGTGGGCATTTTGTCATCCTCAAAGGAGATGACTATGCAACTAATGGCATGTAGCCATGGGCCATGGCTCAGGCACCATTCAACCTATCTCTGAGAGACCCTGTATGAGTGTGCATGTGCCAGCAGGAGAGCTGATTATGGCACCCAGTTTGCAGTCATCTGTGAACATGTGCAGCCATAGCCCTCCTGTGATAGCCTGTACATCACACAAATATATACTGAACAAGAGAGGTCCCAGGACTGAGCCTTGTGGGGTGCCATGTGTCATGGGTGTATAGTCAGACATGGCACCTGCAACACTGAGCATGTGGGTGCTATTCCTGATCCAGGTAGCAATCCATCGTGTCAGATATGTGTCGATATTGATGCTGAGGAGCCTATGCATAACGGCCAAGCAGGGTATTGTGTTGAAGGGTTGTGCAAGGTCCAGGCAGGCTGTGTGGACAACCATCCCAACACTGATGGACCTGGTAACTGTTGAAAGAATATGAACAGGTCCAACAGGCAAGATCTGCCCACAACAATGCTGTAATGTGTAGGACCCAGTGTCTGTAGGTTTCCCATGTCTATGTGCATGAGTCCCATTACAATACACCCCATAGCTTTGCAGAACAGGCTAATTAGCCTTTTAGGCCAATATTGCCTGTGGTCTGTTGTGGCAGTAATCAGTGGAGTGGGACCACTGTTGCTGTATGCCATTCCGTGAGTATATATGCTGCAGTAACTCTTATGTTGAACAGTGACGTAATGCGAGTGCTATGTCTGTCATGAAGGCTGTGTACGACACAGGCTGGGACATCGTCTGGTCCCATTGATGCTGTGATGTCCGCTGGGGGAGGGCAGCACTCACCTGTTTACTCATGATGTCTGGGAGGTTACACTCTGTTGGTATGGACAGTACCACCTTAGGGGGGATGTGGGGGACACATCTGCACTGAACCTGTTTGCCAGGATGATGGCTATGTCAGTGGGTTCAGGGTATGTGTAGTCAGTATGCAGTAACACACCGCATATCAGTGAGTGTCCAGCCAGGTACCTGAATCGAATGAAGAAGGCCTTGAGTGTCCGACATGTCTGGTGCAATTGTCCATTAGAAGCATGCCTGACATAATTACCCAAGTGATTGTAGCTGTCTGCTAGTACAGATCACAGATGCCTTTCCTGTCTGGGATTGTGCTCTATCATGTAGTAGCTCCCTCCATTTGTTGTAAAGCATATGAATGGCTGGGGTCTACCACACAGGTCCACTGCCATTGCAGGAATGAGTCCAGTTGTTGTTTTGGATGTAACGATCCATGCGGTCCACGAGGTGTCCATAGAATGTGTATGTAAAGGATACAGCAGTCTGAGCCATACTTACCACTGACACAGGATCTCTGAAGGATACCACCGTGGTTTGGAGGAATGTGACGTTTTCCTATGGGAAGTTCACCAACATTACCCAGGAAGGATGTGGGGACGGGATATGGATGTGGGTGCTATTCCTGATCCAGGTAGCAATCCATCGTGTCAGATATGTGTCGATATTGATGCTGAGGAGCCTATGCATAACGGCCAAGCAGGGTATTGTGTTGAAGGGTTGTGCAAGGTCCAGGCAGGCTGTGTGGACAACCATCCCAACACTGATGGACCTGGTAACTGTTGAAAGAATATGAACAGGTCCAACAGGCAAGATCTGCCCACAACAATGCTGTAATGTGTAGGACCCAGTGTCTGTAGGTTTCCCATGTCTATGTGCATGAGTCCCATTACAATACACCCCATAGCTTTGCAGAACAGGCTAATTAGCCTTTTAGGCCAATATTGCCTGTGGTCTGTTGTGGCAGTAATCAGTGGAGTGGGACCACTGTTGCTGTATGCCATTCCGTGAGTATATATGCTGCAGTAACTCTTATGTTGAACAGTGACGTAATGCGAGTGCTATGTCTGTCATGAAGGCTGTGTACGACACAGGCTGGGACATCGTCTGGTCCCATTGATGCTGTGATGTCCGCTGGGGGAGGGCAGCACTCACCTGTTTACTCATGATGTCTGGGAGGTTACACTCTGTTGGTATGGACAGTACCACCTTAGGGGGGATGTGGGGGACACATCTGCACTGAACCTGTTTGCCAGGATGATGGCTATGTCAGTGGGTTCAGGGTATGTGTAGTCAGTATGCAGTAACACACCGCATATCAGTGAGTGTCCAGCCAGGTACCTGAATCGAATGAAGAAGGCCTTGAGTGTCCGACATGTCTGGTGCAATTGTCCATTAGAAGCATGCCTGACATAATTACCCAAGTGATTGTAGCTGTCTGCTAGTACAGATCACAGATGCCTTTCCTGTCTGGGATTGTGCTCTATCATGTAGTAGCTCCCTCCATTTGTTGTAAAGCATATGAATGGCTGGGGTCTACCACACAGGTCCACTGCCATTGCAGGAATGAGTCCAGTTGTTGTTTTGGATGTAACGATCCATGCGGTCCACGAGGTGTCCATAGAATGTGTATGTAAAGGATACAGCAGTCTGAGCCATACTTACCACTGACACAGGATCTCTGAAGGATACCACCGTGGTTTGGAGGAATGTGACGTTTTCCTATGGGAAGTTCACCAACATTACCCAGGAAGGATGTGGGGACGGGATATGGATGTGGGTGCTATTCCTGATCCAGGTAGCAATCCATCGTGTCAGATATGTGTCGATATTGATGCTGAGGAGCCTATGCATAACGGCCAAGCAGGGTATTGTGTTGAAGGGTTGTGCAAGGTCCAGGCAGGCTGTGTGGACAACCATCCCAACACTGATGGACCTGGTAACTGTTGAAAGAATATGAACAGGTCCAACAGGCAAGATCTGCCCACAACAATGCTGTAATGTGTAGGACCCAGTGTCTGTAGGTTTCCCATGTCTATGTGCATGAGTCCCATTACAATACACCCCATAGCTTTGCAGAACAGGCTAATTAGCCTTTTAGGCCAATATTGCCTGTGGTCTGTTGTGGCAGTAGTCAGTGGAGTGGGACCACTGTTGCTGTATGCCATTCCGTGAGTATATATGCTGCAGTAACTCTTATGTTGAACAGTGATGTAATGCGAGTGCTATGTCTGTCATAAAGGCTTTGTACGACACAGGCTGGGACATCGTCTGGTCCCATTGATGCTGTGATGTCCGCTGGGGGAGGGCAGCGCTCACCTGTTTACTCATGATGTCTGGGAGGTTACACTCTGTTGGTATGGACAGTACCACCTTAGGGGGGATGTGGGGGACACATCTGCACTGAACCTGTTTGCCAGGATGATGGCTATGTCAGTGGCTTCAGGGTATGTGTAGTCAGTATGCAGTAACACACCGCATATCAGTGAGTGTCCAGCCAGGTACCTGAATCGAATGAAGAAGGCCTTGAGTGTCCGATGTGTCTGGTGCAATTGTCCATTAGAAGCATGCCTGACATAATTACCCAAGTGATTGTAGCTGTCTGCTAGTACAGATCACAGATGCCTTTCCTGTCTGGGTTTGTGCTCTATCATGTAGTAGCTCCCTCCATTTGTTGTAAAGCATATGAATGGCTGGGGTCTACCACACAGGTCCACTGCCATTGCAGGAATGAGTCCAGTTGTTATTTTGGATGTAACGATCCATGCGGTCCACGAGGTGTCCATAGAATGTGTATGTAAAGGATACAGCAGTCTGAGCCATACTTACCACTGACACAGGATCTCTGAAGGATACCACCGTGGTTTGGAGGAATGTGAAGTTTTCCTATGGGAAGTTCACCAACATTACCCAGGAAGGATGTGGGGACGGGATATGGATGTCCAGTGAGATAAAGTATGTTCTGCCCTTAGCAATGAGGGGTATATCGTAGGTGTGGCACATAGAGTCCCCATGTCGGTGATGATCATGTCCAATATGTTGTCCCCTCGTGTGGGTGTGGTGAATGGTTGTGCCATAGCATATGAGTGTAGAAATAGTAGCAACTGTTGGTCAAGGGTGTTGTGGCCTGAGTACTATCCACAGTCAATGTGTGGGTATTTGACGTCACCCAATATAATGGTGTTTGGGGAGACCTTCATATTGTCCAATGTTCCCAGGAAAACTGAGTGGGGTTGCTGAGTTGGGGAGTGTGGTCTGTAGCAGGCAACAAACCAAAAGGCCGATTTGCACAATGTTAGGTGCATATGTATGGTCTGTGATGCTTTGTGCAGTGCTACCAACCCAGAGGTATGTGTATCTGTGATGTATATGGATACACCCCCTAATTGTGTTGGTCATTCCGAGTTATGTGGTCAGAAAGCATATTATAAAATGTGACCTGGAAGTGCTGGTGTGCATGTGGGAGCCTGAACCATGTGTCTGTTAGTGCACAGATATTGCTATCCTTCATACTGAGGAGATCCCTGAGTGGGCGCAATTTGAGGGTAATATATCTGGTGTTGAGCAGCATTACCCTCAGTGTCGTGTACTCTGTAATGTCTATGGAGGTGGTTCTGTCCTTTGAGCCCCGCTTAAATAAGGCACTATGGTGGCAGCAAGTACCCTAGCCAGTATTCAAAGGTCCAAGGGTGACAGGTGCAAGCTGTCCATAGGGAAGCTACATGGCATGTCGAGCTTGTCACCCCAGGGTGACAGACACTGTATCCACTTTGAATAACACCAATATGTTAGCCAACTGTTAAACGTGATCAGTGTGTTGGTATACTGAGACATCATTCTTGGTGAGTGTAAGATGCTAGACAAGGCTAGGGGAATACTGGGCTGGGCTACATGATCAAAGAGTTCCTCTGTTTCATGTCATGTGGTCCAGGGAGGAACGTCTGAGGTTGTACGCACCAACTTGGACAATGATGGAGCCAGTCCTGGACTTGCTTTGGAGTGACCTGAGTGCATGTGTCATGTGGCGGATCCTGGCACCTGAGAGACAGCTCAAAGTGACTATTCTCTTGTTTGGCCTGGTGAGTGGGACGGCAGTGTGTTTGACATTGTGTCACCTATAACAAGTGTATCAGGTGTGTTGTTTAGCCCAAAGGGCAGTGACTGTGTGGCACACTGACATTGTGAACTGTGTGACATGTGGGCATTGTAGTGGGGTAGCAGTTGTATGTGTCTGCTGTGGAGGTCTCTGCTGCTTAGGCAGAGTGTATGTAGAGCCTCCGAATATGTGTATGTGTGATAATGTGGATTGTGTGCTGTCACTATCCGTGTATGTGAGACTGATATGTGGTGTGTATGGTTACCCTCACCACCTGATAGACTATGCCAGTCATGGGTCAAGAGAGCTCAGCGTCCTGTATGTCAATATTGTTACATCTCCCACATATATGTGAGTGTGATGTGAGGAGGAGAGGGTCGTCTGTGTACATGAGGCAGATGTGACATTGTGTCATAACCACAAAATTCACTAGCTGGACTGGAGAGTACACATTAAACTGACCCCTGGACATGCCAGTGTATTATGATGACATACTCTTTAGCCTGAGCACAAAGGATCAGTAGGGTGTTAAGTGCGTAAGAGTATAACCGGGATTAGTGCTCAGGTTTGTTGGTGTGTTGTAAAGAGTGGCTGAGAAGGAGTCCAGACTGAGATTCATGACATGTCCTTCAGCTATGTAATAAATAGTAATATACACACATATATGTGCTGAGTCAGGGACAACTGTAACTTACTGACATTGCCAACATCCTATCAGACAGGCCCATGTATACATACCCACCTTCCACAGACGATAGTCCCTGACATCATACCAGGAGATATCAAGTGTAGAATGGCTGAACAGCTCCCCCAAAGCCAAAAGCATGGCAGCAATTGGATTACATTGTTTCCCAATATGTGTCATGCATGCACTACAGAACAAACAGACCCTGCATCTGAGCAGTCTGTTGAGCCTCACCCACTCCACAGGACCTGGAAACGTCGAATGTGTTACAGCAACATAAAGCACTCCCCACATGTGTGGGTGCACAACACACCATGAGAAGTATAGTCCAGTAAGCCTATAAAGTCTGATCTGCAAGGCCATGGAGTGCATCATGGCAGATGTGATAAACAGAGCTATTGGAAACCAACAAACACACAACCCTACCAACTATGGTATGTTAATGTGCAGATCATGGTTCCCAAGCATGCCACACCATCTGCAAGGCAGCCACCCAGGACATACATCATGGAACAGAGCTACACATGTCCCAGATAGACTTTGAACAGCTCTTCATCAACATCACAGACACATGCCGTATCCACAAAATCAACAATCTGTGCATAGATATGTGTTGACATATGGAGGGATGTCAATGTGTCCACAGATAGATCACACAAGGTGAGACTCATGGGGTCCTGTACAAGCTGTTGATACCTGCCAACCTACATGGATCATTCCTGGGATTGCAAAACAATGTGTACACACATTACCATGTCCAGTCTGATGATGTCATCATCCTACAAATATACCAGGAGAACAGAAGTCACTCAGTAAAGCATATAACGTGCTGTGTTAATGCGTAATTCTCTAGTATCATAACATAGTTAAGTAGGGGTTTGAGTCCTGCAAATGCCAAGTATGTATGTGTGTGGTTGCCTTTGAGAGGAGTAGCCTTTTTGGAGACTGGGAAAACACATTAAAAGAGATGCATCCCTCTTTGGAAAGTCCGATGATGTCAGCATCCTACAAATATTCAAGGAGAACATAAACCACCCAGTAATGCATATAGCGTGCCATGTTAATGCGTGTCTCTCTCGTATCATAACATAGCTAGGTAGGAGTTTGAGTGCTGCAAATGCCAAGTGTGTGTCTGTGGGAGGGGTTTGTGGTTTCCTTTGAGAAGAGTAGCCTTTTTGGAGACTGGGAAAACACATTAAAAGAGGTACATCCCTCTTTGGAAAGTCCGATGATGTCAGCATCCTACAAACATTCAAGGAGAACATAAACCACCCAGTAATGCATATATCGCGCCATGTTAATGCGTACCTCTCTAGTGTCATAACATAGTTAGGTAGGGGTTTGAGTCCTGCAAAAACCAAATGTGTGTGTGTGTTGGGTGTGTATGTGTGTGGTTTGCTTTGAGAGGAGTAGCCTTTTTGGAGACTGGGAAAACACATTAAAAAAGGTACATCCCTCTTTGGAAGTCCGATGATGTCAGCATCCTACAAATATTCAAGGAGAACATAAACCACCCAGTAATGCATATAGCGCACCATGTTAATGCGTATCTCTCTAGTATCATAACATAGTTAGGTAGGGGTTTGAGTCCTGCAAACACCAAGTGTGTGTGTGTGTGTGTGTGTGTGTGTGTGTGTGTGTGTGTGTGTGTGTGCCACAGGTAGTCAATGCAGTGTGGGTTTTGCTTTTACTACGGTATGATAAATGTTTCAAACAGTATGTGCATTGCACACATCGGGTATCTGCATGTCAAATAAATGTGTACATGTGACCTCAATTAGTACATAGGTGTGAAGCCTGCATACGACATGAATACATTTGTAACCTTTGACAGATTGTGCCGCTGCTTCACAAATCATAGGTCACATATGTATGTCTGTGTCAAGCCCGGCCAATATAGTGATCCATGGCCAAGGACATCTCTGCCACACACACCCATGACAGGTGCTATAGAGTACTGTGAGTGAGGTAATTGCCGGGGTATATGTCAGACATGTTCATACACAACAACGACTGGCAATAATGGACATTCATTATAGGTGTACACCAGCCCTGTGGATATGCATGCAGGCCCCTAATGTGTTATGTGAAACACCGAGGGACCCCACAATACCTATGGATATGTGGATACCAAGGGACAGATGACAAAACACATGTCTGTCTGTACACATTGGTACCCAACATACATGTTGAGGGCTACTACTTATGTGGTACTGTTGGGATAGTATGTGTAGTAAATGTGGATGAATATGCCATAGACTGCTTACTGATATACAGCATGTATTGGACAACAGGTATCTGTCTGTATGATACCCTTGTGTAGGATATGTGTCCCATCCAGGAAATGCAGTGTAGGCCAATGCATGCATTTCCAGATGTTGATGGACATATCCCTAGTGTATTTGCATGTACCTAAGAGGGCTATATGTCACACAGGTGTGGTCCCAGGAACGTGTGGCGGCCAATACCACTGGTTACTGTTATTGTATAGTACTGGGAGGATCCAACTGTTACTGAGTTCCCTACAACTGTGAGTCATTTGTCAGGACATCATCTAATGATTGGTTATAGTCATGCTGTTGAGATGGTGTATACTACCAGACTACAGATCATTGACAGATATCAACAGTATCACCCACAGCATTGTGCCAACCCATGTCATACACACATGTACCCATGTTAGTACATATCTGTAGTAGAATGCATACTGGCCATCGAAAGATACAGTGATATGTTAACAATGTGTAGAGCAGGGTAAGTCGCACATCCCATGTGTCCACTATGCACTTACATGCAGACAGTATGCACACACCATGTTCACAGATGTACACCTGCTAATTTGTAATGCACACATCACACACATACTGTCCACTCAGTAACATATGCTGGCAACACTGTACAATTCAGCCAAGTGGCACATGGGTGGACATTACATACTCAGGACTAACACTGGTGTAAACAATGCTACAATGACTATCACAGTTGTGATGCATAATGCCTGCTCAGGTATACCTGCAAGGATATCATTACACTTTCCTGTTGTCAACTTGCTACTATTGCTACACTGCTATAATGTCACCCTGTGCATCAGAACCATGTTAGCCTGTTCCTGCATCAATGTTACGGATGACAGGAGGTGGCACAGGTGTCATCATATGCACAGGGTGTGTTGTAGGTTTGCCAGAGCCCGACATTGACCCATCTAATCGGCATGTGTGTGTGTGTGTGTGTGTGTGTGTGTGTGTGTGTGTGTGTGTGTGTGTGTGTGTGTGTGTGTGTGTGTGTGTGTGGTGTGTGTGTGAGGGGCAGCAGTACTGCATGGGCCAATGTTGATGTAATGTGTGTGTGTATGTGTGAGCCCTAGTTGTATGGTAAATGTGTGTGTGTCTGCATGCACACAACTCCACCATGTGGCTGCCATATACGGGTGGTTGTGGGACAGCCACAGACTGTACCTGCTAGGCCATACAGATCACTGTATCCAGCCACGGACACAGTACCTGTGCCTAGCAGGGGTGTTACGGGCAGTATCGGGTACCAACCCTGAGTGGGTGCTGTCATGAGAGGCAGAGGTATGATGACTGGACCCATGTCCCTGCTGGGACTGGCCAGTGCCATGCGCATGGGGTCTAGTAGGACAGTCAATGGACATGCCAGCCCCAGCATTGCCAGGGCTGGTACTGCCACTATGGGAGCGGCTGTGATCCATGGTCCGTCCGCGATGACTGCCAGCTGATGCTGTTGCTGGCATGCATCCATGTTGGCTTCTCATCCATCCCGCACGGTCCTGGCTCATAGCTAACACATTGTGGAGGACATCTAATGTCTTCCTCCACCGGCTATCAATGACCTCGGTGTAATTCCGGATGGCATCGGCAAGGTCACGGATGCTGTCATTGATAGCAGTGTAATGGGCCCTCTGCGCCCTTAGTTCATGTCGGGTGTACCGTTCCATACGTGCTTGTGCCTGCATTACAGCCCGGAACATACTGGAGGTTGTAATACCTCTGGGGGCATGTCTGCCAGGGGCAATACAACCAGTGGTGCTCCCCCGAGAACCCCTGGACATCCACCTATGTGGTACCGTTCCAGTAATCCAGCTATGGCTGATGTAAGGGAATGCACATGCCATAGATACCACACTCTCCTGGTCAATGCCAACTGTATGCTGTCCCTCAGCTAAGGCCATTGGTGACGAGGGATGTATTGGCAGTATGAGTGTGCGCATATATAGGCCTTGACCGCTGTGCAGTGTCGATTGGTGGATCAATGACAGACCCTGTCAGACCTTCCTGTGCCACAATACATGTCTTATCATCTCCACTATCAGTGGCAGTGACATCAGGTTCCCTGCTACATTCAGCCACTCCTAACTCAGCACCTGTGGAAGGAAGACAGGAAACACACTTTACAATCTGTACGTGATGTTAGCACACATGCTCACATGCACACATGCACATAAATACACTGCTCACCACAGCACATACACACACACACTCGCAATCCAGCACATACACACACACACCAGCAATCCAGCACATACACAATAGTGGGTGATGGTGGGTGACAGTATCACAAGGCAAACAGTCACCACACACGTGTCAGCATGCAGAATATGTGTTGCTGAAACCATGCAGTGCAAGTGTAGACAGCCCTATCTAATGACATTATACATGGCTTTGATGCATGTGTGTAGTTGTTCAGTGATTGGGTACACCCTGGAACAGACTGTGTACATGGACACAACATTGCTGTGCAAGTATTATCTGCTCTGCAATGTCATGTGCACCATCACTCAATGGTATACATACCATGGCTGCATGTGTTATCTGTGTGACACATAGGTTGCCATGTCTGATGACAGTGTCTGTGTCCATAGCACATAATAGTGGGCACAGGTGTAGCGAATACATGCAATGTACAGGCATGGGATGAGTGGTACATGTAGCCGTGAAGGAATCCCAGTGCTTGACATGGACATTGTACAGTGGTTATGGTGAGTGTGGCACGTATTGCAGATATGTCAGTGCCAGCTACGACATGGCATGCACATGACTGCAGCATTAAACACCACACATACCCAATGTGTGTCATGTGACCTATACACCCAATAGCATTCCAGGACATATATGTGACTCTTTGTACAGATGGTGACTGATGTGCAGAATGTGTATACTAGCATATGTAAGCACACACACAACATGCTATGCATGGTGTGTATAGGTGCATATGTTTGCACACACAGAACAATGAGGTGCACAGCAAAGACTGCTATGTGTAGTACTGTGGTCACTTTAACCGGATGGGGTGTAGTACCATGTGCCATCATCATCATCATGCATCTTGTGGTCACTCACAGCTACTACTGTGCGACAGACCGCCGCCTAGCATGCTGTACCTGAAATGCAGTGCCGTGGATATGTTCACTATTACACAGCCACTTTGTACATGGGTGTATGAGGTGCCCAGTAGGGAACATTGCCTCACATGACTGTGTTATGTGTTGAAGAGTATTACACAGCCCCATGATAGGCCTCTACCCTCGAGGTACATCATGTGTGCGTGGATAACATGTGGGATACTGATGTGTGACCTTACAGCGGGTGTGTGGTTATGCCATATGTAGCATGACTTTGTGTACTGCATGTGATCAATGTGTTATGTTGTGTACAGGTGTTGCAACTATGCCTATCCAAAGTGCAGTACGGGGTTGCCACAACTGTGTGTCATGCTCTGTGTATTGCATGTCATTGAGGTAGCTACTGACATTAATGAGCTGTGCAACATCTCACAGCAAACATGCATGGCATGCATTATGCATAGGTGTGTTACGTGTATATGGCCTACACCTCACCTATGACATGCATATTTCATTACCAACATTACAGGTATAACACCCTCACCAGCATGGATCGGCTGCCCTGCCGTCACACCAGAGGGACCTACGAGAATATGAGAGGTTTCATCAGTGGCCACAACTGTGGCATTGCTACAGTGGGTATGCTAAACTGCAGTACAACAGTCAACAGTCACAGGTGTAGGTGTAGGGATATTATTCAAACTATCCATATTGCACAACACTAGGCAGCTGAACTGCTAAACACACAGTACACATCTTACGTACACATAATCTAACAATACAGTTAACTGTAGTCTACAGATTGGGCATGACATGATTGCTCCACGTGGATGTGCAGGGTGGCTCCGGCCTCCATTACAACACATCAGTGGTTATTGTAGCTGTTGTTCAGGAGCCACCATGCTTAGGAGCAGCTCCTCCGCTCTGGTGAGGGGGGGATGAATGGCCACCCCTCCACCTGTGGCAAGCTGCTGTCTTTGGATATCAAATGCACGCCACTGGACTTGTCTAATTAAATCACTGCAGTGATAGCGTACCTGCTCATATGTCCGGTTATGCATGCCTATGTCATTTACCCGACTAACAAGTTTCTGCCACAGTGCAGTCCACTCCTGCTGGTGCTGGCCACTTCTGGAGAAGAGCATTGTGTACTGCTGCAAAAGGCTGTTGCATATCACCTCTTCCTCCTCCGCTGTATACGCTGGGTTGTGGTGGTGGGCCATCTAGATGAAAAAGATATGAACAATATGTGTGAGTGTCCTGTGTCACACTTTACATCTTTACCTACAGATATCACTTTACTGCCATATATACAATCCTATTGGCTGCCAGAGGTTGCACACGTTCAATACCACTTATTGGTTCTCAGGCCACAACTAACTAACACTGCCTGGCAGACTCTATATATCACACCACTATACAACAGTACCTGACACACTGTTTGTGACACATTGGACAACCTCAAGACAGGGGTGTATATCACACCGATGCACTAACAGAGATGTCATCCATTGCAATGGATGTATAGTACAGGTACAGTAGTGCCAATCAACCACCCTAGTCATTGATGCCATAGCCCTGCCTAACAGATGTGTCCAGTTGTTACTATAGGTGGCATACTGGTGTAACAGACTATATATGTTGCTGGATACACACATTTACCCTGTAACACACATATGATTGCAGCCATTGTACAGGCATAATCACACACACACATCAGGCAAACATACAACAAACCACTGTATGCCAACACAGATGAGCATTACCTGTGTACCATATGGTACTGTGTGCCACTACTTACACATCCTTATGCCTGCATTCTGTCCTCTGTGGAGACTACAGGAAACACACATGACAGTGTTTCCAAGCAATGTGAGCACACACCATACTGTGCTGTTTAGGCCTACAGCTTCAGGTAGTACTACAGTTCATATTGGTGATGGATTCACCAGCAGTACCACTCACTAAGCATACATGTATTGCTTTAGCCTACAATGAGACACCACATTCGTCAACGGAGAACTACGTCACATCATCTGCCGTACTACTATGTCTGCCTAACAGTACATTACACATCAGTTGCTGTCCTCACAGCTAGGATAGGCACTACCATGTCAGATACAACATCACACTAAGCTATCACACCTTTACAGACCTTGCACACATTCAGCGTTACACTTATGCAACCTCACATAGCAACTATTGCATTAAGTACATGTGTGAGTGCATAGTGTCATAGGTAGGTAATATGCTATTGGCCCTAGGGCCTATGGCAGCCTAGCCATATGCTACCCTGGCCTTTGACACACATGTACTTTGATTTCACTTGCCCCTGCCAACCTGAACCACAGAGGTGTTTCCTGGGGTGTATTACCAATCTCCCACACAATCATCAGGGGTATTTATAACAACTGCTAAGGAGGAGCCTTGTTTGCTATTAATATGTGGTCTGTTCCGGTGTATGGCATATCTCTGAGATGGGAACCTATCCCTCCAGCATGTGCCGTTTAGTGAGCTGACAAGGTTTAGGGCCCTAGAGCATCTATCCCAGAGGGATTGTGATATGCTGCCATGGTGGTTGTCACCCAGCTATGAGTGTGACATACCTCTGTATGCCCAGCAGAGGTCACCTCTGTGTGGCCAGTATGCAATACAGTGTACTTGCGATTTTGTGAGTCAGTCTGCATAGGGCATCTGTTTGCAGCCAGTATTACCCTCTGGGGGGTCTGTCTGTGGCCTGTTCACCTGGTGTAGTTGTCATGTGAAGTACATACCACACAGGGTATTGTGATGAGTACAAGGGAACTCTACCCTATATTTCCATAGCTGACATACCTGTTGTCATGACACATACCACACAGATTACAGGTGCAGTGTGGCACTGTCTTCATCAAAGTGGAGGCTACTGTCCACCTGTGTCCCATGTTCCCTTATCACACCTTCACTGTTAGGTACATCTCTACCTATGTGGTAGTTAATGGGTACACTGTTTTGGGAAGGTGGAATGGCACTTCGGTATCAACACTTATCTACAGTCCGTGCCTTGGTCACCACACACCTGTTGCGGTACATATGAACCCGTGTCTCTCTGTCTCTGTCTCTCTCTCACTCTATATGTATGTATATATATATATATATCTATATATATATATGTATGTATGTATATATATATATATATATATATATATATATATATATATATATATACATATATATATATATATATATATATATATATATATATATATATATATATATATATATATATATATATATATATATATATATATATATATATATATTATATACATGCATATCTATACACATACATGTACACATCCATTGCTGTATACATGGATGTACATATAGGCACATGTACAGTCCACCTTTCATGGTGGGGATATCACTTATGCAACAGTTGTGGGATGTACAGGTATGTGATTAAATTGCACAGTGTCGTGCAGAATGCATGTGAGTGTCCTCAGCCCTTGTTGCATTAGCAGGCCTCACTGGCTGTAACACAGCAGATCTGACACATCTGTCCCACAGCACTTAACCACCACATGACATATATCAACACTACCTTAGCTGGCCTTAGGCATAGGCCAACTGGGCGGCCACCTAGGGCGCCGCTCTAGCAGAGGTGCTTTTCCACTATTTATGTGGTGTAGTAAGACAAGGATGGGGGCACCAGGAAGTGTGTTAGGGGGCATCATGGAGCCCTTTTGTCTAGGGCACCAGTTGACCTACGGCCGCTCCTGCGCACTGCATGCTGTTTTCTAAGCCACACACTACGACCTACATGGATATATGCACATATCAACCTTCACTGACAGATATATGTCCACCCTTCACTAACAGTTGCAGAATGTCCCTTGCCCTATGCACATGTGCAGATACAGATATATACATACTGCTGCCACACATGGATGATTTGCAGTGTGTAGAGTACTCTTCAGGAACATCTACAACATGCCAACACATACATGTGAGTTACATACCTTACCTTAGTATTCCCCTGCTCCGTGTGTTACGATTTTGTAGATTTTTTATAAATTGGTGGTTTTTTTTTTTGTTTTTGCCCTCTATTCAATGTTCTGTCTTTGTTTCTCACTCTGTTCTGTTCTGTCTCTGTCTCTGTCTCAGTTGTGTATGTATCCGTGTCTCTCTCTCTCTCTCTCTCTCTCTCTCTCACACACTCTCTATCTCACAGCACCTGCAATGATATAATTGCATGTGTGGACTGCAGGTACAGCCTGCTTTTCTAGGTATCTGCACTTGTGCATGTGACAGCCTTTGTACCAATTGCTGCCCACCATTCAGTAATTGCATGCAGCCTGCTGTTTGGTGATTGCATTACTCACTTTGATTGCAACCCACTGCTATAAAATGCTAGTTTAGGTAGGCGTAGCCCTTTCAGATTTCCAAGTTGGGGCTCATGCTTGTTTGCTCTGGACACCATTGTGTCAGTCTGAAGGTTGGTATATGTCTCTTATCTGACGCTGGGGTTGTAGCCAGTTATATGCATGTTGTACTCAAACCTGAATGTTGCTGCTTCCAGTACACACATCTCAGTGTAGACATGTACGCACCCCTCCAAATGCTAACACAGGATACATGGGAGTATGTACTTTTTTCTCATTTACACAATTAACTGCCATACAACTGTGGTTATTGCATTGTATTCCTGTGGCCAGTATTAATCCTGGTCTGATACTGTGTGGTGTTTGTAAGGTGCTACTGTAACATTATTCCCTGCTAGGATGTCTGGTTCTCCTTTCACAGTCATGTCATGCAATTCCACAACCACTGCTGGTAAAGACCCACAGAAAAGGATTAGTGTTATACCATTCCTAATTTTCATTTACATTCCCTCATTGTAATGCATGATATATTTATTTCAGAACCAAGTTATTTGTATATCTGCTGTGGCTTAGAGGTAATTCATGCAGTCTATTGTGTCAATGGTCTGGGGTTTGAGACTGGCAGAGGTATTTTCTTTTGCTGCTGAGCAGAACAAGAGCCCTGCCATAGAGTGACTAAGGCACTTTTAAGCAGTTGTAAGCGGGTTTGCGTGGGTTTGCACGACACTTAGCGATGCTTAGCTAAGCGTACACATGCGCACACTCGCTTAAACCTGCTTACTACTGCTTAACAGTGCTTACTCCCGCTAACCCCTGCGCTAATTTCTTTTAAAGAAAAGAAAATGGGGAGATAGGAAAGTGGTGAAAAAGGGGGCACAAAGAGGGACACACAGTAGGTAAACAAGCTCGGGATGTGCAGGACGGGTGTAGGGAAGGTCCATAGCTGCCCATTTCTTTAACAGCAACAACTGTGCATATACAATGAATTTGGAGTGAAATTTGAAACCTTCCACCCCTGGGAGAGGGGTGAGGACAACTGTTGTACTGCCAGTTCTAATTATCAACTTCCATGTTTGTTCGATGGACATGTGTGCAAAATGGGCAGCTATGTATGGGGCGTAATTTTTTTGTGGGTACAGATTGCCACTTGTTTTTTCTTTTTCAGGTGAGAGTGGGAAGTGAGGTAGAGGAAGTAGGTATGTCTGGGGAGGTAGGTTGGGAAGGTAAACAGACAAGACAGACAAGACGCATATAGGGGTGGTGAACACAATTGACTGGGTCGGATGTTTGGAAATCGCAAGCCCATGAGCCCACAGATGGTAACAGTGGAACTGAGATTCCCCACCCATGGGCAGTCACTACTGAACCTTCACAGCCCCGAGGGTGGCTGTGCTGGGGGCTGCGTAGGATGGGCAGGCTCACCCGTGCGATGCGCCACTCTCACCTCAAACTGGCATAGGGGATCAGTGACTGAATGCTGGATCTCCCTACGTATCACAGCCAGGACCCTTTGAAGGGTGACAGGTGGCCCTTCCCCACCCACACTTGCATGGGGGGACGAGCCCCATCCTCTGCAGTGCTTCCACCCGAAGGTGGCACAGGACCAACGGAGAAGGGGAGCCCGGGCTGGGCACCGGACCTGCTGGTGCCAGGTGCACTTGCCGGCTGAGGAGGGACAGGTGGGTCTGCTGGGACCGGCCTTCCCATACTTTCTGTGATTAGGTGTGTTAAATTACAACATGAGCAAAACAGCATTCCAGACTAGTTGTAACAGCATGCAATAATATTCCCATTAACCCAACACACCAAGGGTACAACAGTTGAACAGCAAGCATAACACATGCATATATTGAACCACAGTGGTTATTCCAACAGCATGCAGGGATGTTTGGTAGCAACATGCCACCATGATTGTGGTGTTTAAACAGGGCACATGCATCAACGTGAATGCAAATATTTATAGAACAATAGGACATATGTCCCAACAAATATTTAAGATTACAAATACCCATTGAGGTGTGGGATTGCATGGTTTATGCAGATATACAGTAGGGTGTATAAAAAACCTCTGTTAACATCTTATGACTTTTTAGTCTACACTACATTCCTAGTGACTGCAAGTGTATATCCCCTACCTGCATTATTACACTTGCCACCATACATTAGGTTGCGTAATGGGTTTGGCTAGTTCAATATATGCCTGACCTATATCTGACATACTAACTGTCCAGGATGCAGATGTTACTGCTACATATTTCTTGATTGCATTTATATTTCTTTATCTACATATCTGGGATGTTTTCACATGGCATTTTCATTTCAATTTGTACAGAGCCCTGCATTTCTTGACACACTCACATTTCTGGTGAAAAAATAACATGCTACACGTGTGCCAGGTTTACTTATTCATGCCAGCCAGTAACTGCCTGTTGTGGACTGTATATATGTTTCACAGCTACCAGTACTTCCATTACCCACTTTATATGGGACTGCACAACTCTGGGTTGCCAGCACATTTTCAAACAGTACTGTTTGTATACTGCAAGGGTACAACAACATTTCAGACTCTGTGACACAGACACACTCTGAGATTTAGACCTTTATTAATGACATTACACACTTTTCCACAGGCTCACTCCTTTATTTGTTTTAACGGTGTATATGGCAGACATGTTCAAGACATATTATACCTTTATTAATAGGTTAGAACAATCTTTTTTCAGGCTCACTCACTTATTTTATATGACAGTGCCTGCAGAGATATTATTCCAGACATATCTTACCTTTCTTAATGGGTTTCTACATCTTTTTCTGCCTCTCTGACTTGTTTATCTGACAGTACATACAGAGGACTTATTCAGGCAATTTTATAGCTGTATTATTGGACTACAACACTTTCTTTCATGCTCTCTCCCATATTTTATATAACAATACATGCAGAATAATCACTAACCTGCCTGGTGGCACAGCCTTAGCAGCCTATTAGCATAGGCTTGCTGATTCATAGCATGGTCACCTGCAGCTGTAAAGTAATTGAAGGGATATTGAGACATACCTATCCGTTACACATACTCCATTATCAGTTCTTACATACTGCATTCCATGGCTACATACTCAGTTGTGGGGCATCCCCCATCCCACGGGCCTCCTGTATCCATTGGTTCAGGTGGTCCTGTTTCATCTGTCCAGGTCTGCATGGTGGTGACGGACCTGCTCACCTGTCCAAGGAATGCCTGTGGCACTGGTGAGGTTACGAGCTAACCGGTTCCAAGCCTCTGCCTTGTACTCCGTCCCTTGGAACTGGCCCTGCAGGAGTCTTGACTCGTGATGGTGGACAAGGAGCCAAATCATGCATTTGGACTCCTTGATGCCCCAATGTTGCGCTCGGAAGCATGTTCCCTCTCCGACACCAGACATTCTAACTGCAGATGTGAGCTACAATCAGTTATGGCATGTATTCCCAACTGTGGGGCTTAAATATGCCGCATTTCCCGCACTTTTTTGTGACTGGCCATTTTGTAAAATTCTCGGCTGACTGCAGACCTGCTTAGTAATGGTTAAACTACAATTCATAAGTATATGCATGTTAATAGTGGCTGTTTTCTCTACGTTGTCATGGCGTAGTGGTTCTGTACTTTGCTTCTGATGCACAGAGTCCTGGGTTCGAACCTTATCATTCATTTTATTTTCATACTATCCAGACAGGCTAGGGGGTGTGGCTGCTTTTAAGCAACTTTGCTCTACTTTGCTCCTCGGTGCCCTATTGTGCCCTGGTAGTGCAGCACGCACGTCTGCTCAAACACATTGTGCTGGGTAAAGTGCCATTGAACTATGGGCAACTCTATTGCGCTAAGTAAAGCGCTATTAAACTACGGGCAACTCTATTGCGCTGGGTGAAGTGCTGCTTAACTGCAGGCAATTTTATATCAGGATCCTTTAAAATATTTATTTTGTTCACTGATACATTGGCCATTTCACTGCTTTTTAATAATGTTTAAACATATTTGTCAGGTATTATTTCATATACTGATTTAAAAAATAAATAGGAAGAGGAGTGGTGGGACTCGAACCATGAGTGCCTCTTCTTTGTGCGAACGCTCTACCATTACACAACTGCGTGTGATCTGCATTAGCATTCTTTCTTATGCTCTTCCATGTCAGAATTGCTAACTCTAGCTAAACAATGGGCACACCCGTGCACACACGTGCAAATACGGGCAGCTATTTTGGGGATTTAAAACAATATATTTAATGTTTTGCATTTTAGAACTGTGATAGGGGTTTACAATATCAGGGAGTGTGGTTTTGGGTGCAGGGATATTTGAGCAGACTCGCTCTTGTGTGTGTGCTTTGTTTAATTTTAAAACACTTGCAGGGGCGTGGACATTTAGACTGCTCGGCAGTCGGACACGCCCCCTGCTTTCTTACACGGTCCGTGTAAGACTTACGGTTGAGTCAGTGTGTCCTCATGCATATTCATGGCACGCTGACATCATACCGTTCAACTGCAGCCTCCGAGTAGGACTTATTAAGTCTTACACAGAGGATTCATGAATCCGAGGGAGTGTATTTTAACACACATTCAACAGTATGAATTGTGAGACTAAAGGGTTGATTTTCAAATCGGGTTTGTGCTAGTTATTTCCCTGTGCCCAATTAGATGCATCTGTGTATTATTTAAATGTTTGCCTTGTCCTGCAACTTTGTTTAAATAAGTTTATACTGTTTTAAATGAAAGCGCTTACATCTTTTATATTTTTTCTACATTAAAAACTTTTGTTTTATATCATCGTGGTTTGGATTTTGTGCTTGTTGGAACCTGATCTGCCAGACTTTTCACATTTTCTGGTTGGCTTTTGCCTTTTGGTTCTACAGTTTGTCTTTTCCATGGCTACTGGCGGTATTGTGGCTCCTTTATCACCTTCAAGGAAAACAGCTCAGTTGGAAGCAGGAACTGGTAGTGGATATTTGACAGCAGTGGTTCTGCAGTTACCTCAATGGATTGACAACTTATACCAGCATGTTGGTCTTGCCAACACATCTACTACAAATGGAGCTTTAAATTTGTACAGGGATACCAGTGAACAGTCTGTTAATTTTAACCTGACTCCCCAGTGTCTTGCTTTTGGTTCACTCTCTGTTCTTGAACCTAGACAGGCAAGTGACACATGCACATCAAACCCAGAAGTAGGAGAGACTGAAAGCAGGAGCTTTCAGAATGGAGTTTTACTAAATGGACATTTACAGAGCTCAAAAAATGAAATGCCACATCTTAATGAGTGGCTGCAAGCAGGATTATCATTCAGCAAAGATTCCGGGCATGCCACTCACCATATAGAAGGTAAGCTGAATGAGTTTGATTTGTAATTGTTACACTGTAAAACATTACAGCTAGAAAACGCCTATTTAAAGGAATGTATCCCGCTCAAGATTATTCCAAAAGGCCTCAGGGTTTGGTGTTTTCCCACAGGACTTGAGCATAACTCAGCTTTCCGTTTAGACCTTTTAAAACTGTTTGATAAATGTGGGGTTGAGCTGCTCGAGTTGCTAGTCAAGTATAACACAATAGACATTGAAGGACTATTTAAGCAACTTGGCACTCTGGATAAATCTATTAGGGATGATATAGAGTATTATTCTATGAGATATGAACATCATAGAATATACATTACCATAGACCAGCATATAAGCAAATTAAAGAGCGGCAAGCTAAACAAAATAGACAGAGATGTACTTGACTATGCCAATGGTGTGGCCTATCCTAAAACCCTGGCAGCTACAAAAAGTTTAAAGGTACTGTTGGGGAAACAAGAAATACTCCCCACGTTCCTCCTAGTCCTTCAGAAAAATAACTAAATCTTGCCTGAAAGAACAGATGGCATGGTTCTGAACTATGAGGAAGAGTACCCTGAGCCCAGGAGGAGTGAAAGGATTAAAAATAAAACCTACTACAACAGCAGACAACAAGTCCAAGTGGGGTTTCAAGCTTTGGGGTTTCAAGGGGCCCGGCCGAAGAACAAGAACTGGGGAACATGAGTACCCTTACAGACTTTTCTAGTGACAATGAAAAAAGTATTCAATTGTCTGCTTTTGATTTTTTAAACATAAGTATTGAGGTCGAACAAAACAGAAATATCTGCACTGTGGTTTTAAATCATAAAAAAAGATTTTGCTGTTTATAATTACTCTAAGTTGGACATGGATGAGACCATAGCTGATTTGCTTTCTAAGGGTATGACCTTTGTGCCAACCAAAAAATTCAGTTTTATTGATACCATAATTGATTTTAAAATGTTTGTTTGTTTGTGTCTTTCGGCTTTGCCCGGTTAAATGTATTTAAGGAAATTAAATCTGAGTTTATTGTACGAGACTGAATCACACACAGATGCACATTCTAGGAACATCTTTAGAATTAGTTCTACAGACAACCCCTCTTTACATCCTAAACTAGCTGTATATGAAAAATTATGTAAGTTAGACCTTTATAACCTAAGCAAGAGTTACCACAAGGGAGTCCATAACCTGGTTAATATTAAACCAGGATGAACATAACAGCTTGTTCTTGCAAACACAGGATGTGAGGGTTAAGAAGCTGAATAAGGGAAGTGGTGCTGTATTGATGGATGTCTCTACATACTCAGATAAGATGTTAAAAGATTTTGGACACAGAGAATTATAGAGAGGTCTCCCTTAACGAACTAAATAAAGCATACACGAATATTCATGAGCAATTAATGGATATTTATTTGGAGAGAAAATTGATATTTCTCTGTATAATTACTTAAATATTATTACTCCTAGGGTTCCAGTGTTTTTGGCATCCCCAAAATCCACAAGGGCCTGGAGAGATCCCCCATGAGACCCTTGGTGGATGGAAGGGACTCTATCACTGTGTCTTGTGCTCAGTATTTGGACCATGAGTTAAAAGGAATTTTACATAAGGAATCCCAAATATATAAAGATTCCTGGACCTTCTTGGAACACGTTAATAGAATGGAGTACAACGAGAAGGACATATTGACAACTATTGATGTAAGGGATTTTTATACAGTCATCCCACAGTCCATTGTCCTAGAATCGGTTAGTGACCTACTATTAGAGTACAAAGTTAACTAGGAGAAAATTAATTTCAGAATTGTTACAGATAGTCCTAACTAACAACTATTTTTCATTTAATGACAAATATTATTTACAAACAACTGGAGTGGCCATGGGGTAAGCTTGGGGGTGGGGGGTTTGCAAATATGGTCATGGCCCACTGGGAAAGAGTTTTTGTATTTCAGTCCCATTACTACCCTTACATCAAAATGTATCATAGGTACCAGGATGACATCAGCCTAATTTGGAAGGGTTCTTCTGAAATGTTAGATGAATTTTTACAATATTTTAACACTACAAACTCTTTCCTACAATTCACTTGGGTTATTAATTTAGCTCACATAAACTATTTGGATGTTCATTTGTTTAAAGACAAGCCAAATGAAAGGTATGCTACCAGAATATATAGAAAAGAAACATACTCAAACAATTTTCTGCACTATACTAGTTGCCACCCAAAACATCAGAAGAGGCCTGTGGTTAAGGGGCAGCTTGTATGAGCTGCCCGCATGATCGCGTGTGCAAACTTGAAATCTATGTTTCTCATGAGAGCATACCCAGTAGATTTACTTAATGAACTTATAAATGAGGTTACAAAAAAAAGAACAGGTGATTTTAAACCCATTGTAGGTGTCCATATTCTAGATAACAACCTGGCAGTTGGAGACATTAGAACATTACTTGAGCAAGAAATTCCTTTCCGTAAATCCTTGATCATCACATGCAGTTCTGATTCTCCCAGTTTAAGATGGATTTTTAACAATAATTGGGACATTTTAATGGAAGACATAGATCTCATTTAGGTGTTAAACCTATCATTACATACAGGAAAGGGAAAAACTTAAAATATCTCCTTGAAAATAGACAAGTTCAGAACATGACAGGCTGTCCAGGTACTCATAAGTGTGGTTCATATAACTGGTGCCACAAGCTTAAACCTGGAGCTACGTTTATTATAAATAACATTGAATACAACATCACAGGGAGATATAATTGTTCTTTGAAGGCAGTGGTCTGTATTGCTTTATGCGACCATTGTTCTGATTTCTATATAGGAAAAACAGAGAGAAAGTTTGCCAGTAGGATTTATGAGCATGACTATGCCATCAGGAAGACCAACTTAAATAATGCCCTAGCTAAGTACATTCATGAGAATATAGACCACAATTTTAAGTTCATGGCCATAGACCATGTTGATATTAGTGATATAAAACCTTGGGGAGCACAGTTAGAACTAAAGGAACTTGGATGGCAGATCTTGCTACATGCAGATAAATGGCCTGGCATTAATGACAGGACTTCTATCTCTCCTGTTCTAAAGCTTAAAGCCCTGGAAAGAAAGAAAATTGCATGAAGCAAAGTAACATGCTTTTTGACTGTTCCTTAGAGTAAGTTGTTAATAACATCTTCACAAACATTAAGCTTCAAAGTATAAACACTGAATTTGAGTGTGTCAAAACATTCTTATTTGACAATGTTTTGGTTTAAATATAATGTTTTTAAATAGTGTATTTTAACACACATTCAACAGTATGACTTGTGAGACTAAAGGGTTAATTTTCAAATCCGGTTTGTGCTAGTTGTTTCCCTGTGCCCAGTTAAATGTATCTGTGTATTATTTAAATGTTTGCCTTGTCCTACAGCTTTGTCTGAAGAAGATTACACTGTTTTAAATGAAAGCGCTTACATCTTTTATATTTTTTCTACATTAAAAACTTTTGTTTTATATCATCGTGCTTTGGATTTTGTGCTTGTTGGAACCTGATCTGCCAGACTTTTTACTTTTTGTGGTCTACTTTTGCCTTTTGGTTCTACAAAAGATAAAAAGGGTTTTATTATAAAAGAACATCTCAATAAATGTGAATTAAAATGGAAATTTTTAGTTAATGCAACGTGTTTTCCAAGTTTGAACGATTCAATGGCTGTTAATTCTATTTTAAAGTTGAAATACTATGATGCTACATAGTTTATTGTTATTTCTGTTTTTATCCTTGTGCGTGGTTTTACCTTGCAATCAGTTTTAATTGGTAGGCTGGGTCTAAGTGTATCATGTGATTTTAATTCTGTATAAAAGAAGTGCCATTAATAACAGATTTAGTTCTGAGGAAGTTCTATGTGATGTATCAAATGAAAGTGCAAAACTTGTTCTAATAAATTTTGAGTTTGGAATACTGTTGCCTCATCTTGGTACCACAGAATGTATTAATTTCTGTTTAGAAGACAGCCTGGGATGTCATCTGGTCCCATAGAGGCTGTGCTTTTTGCCTTGGACAAGGCTTTGAGAACCTGCTGTTCAGATATGCAGGGTGGAGGGAGTTTGGGGGAAGGTTTGTTGTAAGTTAGGAGGGGATAAGGGAGTGGAATTTTCACCAAACCTAACCACTACCAGGTTTGCAATTTCTGTAGGGTCAGTGTGTGTGATACCGTTGGCCACTAGTTCTACACATGCTTGGGTCCTACCCTTTAGGTTATGTGCTTAGCTGTAAAAGGCCTTATGGCAATCCTTGGCTTTACTTGCTAAGTTTCTCTCAAGGGAGCCCTTGGAGGATTTGACAAGTAGTCTTATTTGCCTGTTGAGGCTGAAGAGGATGCTTCTCCATTGTTGGGGCCTTACATTTGTTTTCTTCGAAAGCAACTTTTTGCATTTATTGTAAAGTTTGTTGATGCTGGATCCACATCACATGTATGTTGTCATTGTAACTGATTTTTTTTCCAAATAGGGCCTGTAGTACAGCTAAACTTACAGGTCATTTATTTTATTTTCTCTTTGTTTGTTTGTGTCTTTTGGCTTTTCCCGGTTAGGGGTCGCCACAGCGGAACTCTGGTCCGCTAATGATTGGCAGTTGATTTTTACATACCGACTTGCCAGGCCTGATGCACAACCTTCAACAAAGGTACGCCCATTCACGCATGTCTCCACGGAGAAGACACTCTAGCTGAGAATCGAACCGGACAGCATCATACTGTGAAGCGGCAACGCTACCGCAGCACCACCGCCGCTATTTTTGTTCATTTTATTATTTGGGCATTGTAGATTTGTTTCCTTCCTTTAACATTCTTTTTTTCTCTGCAATGTTTGCTGTGGAGCAGGATGAGGTTTAACAATATCTACTACCCATACCCCCATCAAAGTTTGTGTTACAGTAACCACTACCCATACCCACACCAGGGTTTGTCTGTGTTACAGTAACCACTACCAATACCCCTTTCAGAGTTTCTCTGTGTTACAGTAACCACTACCCATACCCCCATCAGAGTTTGTCTGTGTTAAAGCAATGACTACTGATACCCCCTTCAGAGTTTGTCTGTGTTACATTAACCAATACCCATACCCCCATCAAGGTTTGTCTGTGTTACAGTAACCACTACCCATACTCCCATCAATGTTTATCTGTGTTACAGTAACCACTAACCATACCCCCATCAGAGTTTGTCTGTGATACAGTAACCACTACCCATAAATCCTTCAGAGATTGCCTGTGTTACAGTAACCACTACATACACCCCATCAGGGTTTGTCTGTGTTACAATAACCACTACCCATACCCCAATCAATGTTTGTCTGTGTTACAGTAACCACTACCCATAACCCCCATCAGGGCTTGTCTGCATTACAGTTACCACTACCTATACCGCCATCAGGGTTTGTGTGTGTTACAGTGACCACTACCCACACCCCCATCAGGGTTTGTCTGTGTTATAGTAACCACTACCCACACCCCCATCAGGGTTTGTCTGTGTTATAGTAACCACTACCCATACCCCCATCAGGGTTTGTCTGTGTTATAGTAACCACTACACATACCCCCATCAGGGTTTGTCTGTGTTCAAGTAACCACTACCCACAGCCCCATCAGTGTTTGTCTGTATTACAGTAACCACTATCCATACCCCCATCAGGGTTTATCTGTGTTACAGTAACCACTACCCATACCCCCATCAGAGTTTGTCTGTGATACAGTAACCACTACCCATAAACCCTTCAGAGTTTGCCTGTGTTATAGTAACATCTACACATACCCCCATCAGGGTTTGTCTGTGTTACATTAACCACTACCCACACCCCGATGTCTGTGGTAAAGTAACCACTACCCATACCCCCATCAGGGTTTGTCTGTGTTACAGTAACTACTACCCACACCCCATCAGTGTTTGTCCCTGTTACAGTAACCACTATCCATACCCTAGCCAGTGTTTGTCTCTGTTACACTAACCACTAGTCACACACCTGTCAGTACTTGTCTGCGTTACAGTAACCACCACCCACACCCGCATCAGGGTTTGTCTGTGTTACAGTAACAACTACCCACACCCTATCAGTGTTTGTGTAACAGTAACCACTACCCACACCACCATTAGGATGTGTTGTGTTACAGTAACCACCAACCACACCCCCATCAGGGTTTGTCTGTGTTACAGTAAACACTACCCACACCCTATCAATGTTTGTCTGTGTTACAATAACCATTACCCATACCCCGACGGGGTTTGTGTTACAGTAACCACTATCCATACCCCCATCAGTGTTTGTGTTACAATAACCACTACCCATAATCCCATCAATGTTTGTCTGTGTTAGAGGAACCACTACCCACACCCCCATCAATGTTTGTGTTACAGGAACCACTATCCATACCCCCGCCAGTGTTTGTCTTTTACAATAACCACTAGCCACAAACCTGTTAGTACTTGTCTGTGTTACAGTAACCACTACCCACACCCCATCAGGGTTTGTCTGTGTGACAGTAACCTCTACCCATACCCCCATCAGTGTTTGTCTGTGTTACAGGAACCACTATCCATACCCCTGCCAGTGTTGGTCTGCTACAATAACCACTAGCCACAAACCTGTCAGTACTTATCTGTGCTACAGTAACCATCATCCATACCTCCATCAGTGTTTGTCTGTGACACAGTAACCACTACCCACACCCCTATCATGGTTTGTCTGTGACACAGTAACCAATAACCACACCCCCATCAGGGTTTGTCTGTGTTACAGTAACCACTGCTCACATCCCCATCAGTATTTGTCTGTGTTACAATAACCACTACCTACACCACCACCAGTGTTTGTCTCTGTTCCAGTAACTACTAGCCACACACCTGTCATGGTTTATATGTGTTACAGTAACCATTACTCATTCCCCCATCAGTGTTTGTCTGTGTTACAGTAACCACTACCCACACCCTTATCAGGGTTTGTCTGTGTTACAGAAACCATTACTCATACCCTCATCAGTGATTGTCTGTGAACCAGTAAGCACTACCCTTACCACCATCAGGACTTGTCTGTGTTACAGTAACCACTACCCATTCCCCTGTCAATGTTTGTATGTGTTACATTAACCACTACTCATACCCCATCAGGGTTTGTGTGTGTTACTTTAGCCACTACCCACACCCCAATCAGGGTTTGTCTGTTTTACAGTAACCACTACCCATTCCCCTGTCAATGTTTGTATGTGTTACATTAACCACTACTCATACCCCATCAGGGTTTGTGTGTGTTACTTTAGCCACTACCCACACTCCCATCAGTGTTTGTGTAACAGTAACCACTACCCACACTCCCATCAGGGTTTGTGTGTAACTGTAGCCACTACTCACACTCCCATCAGGGTTTGTGTGTAACTGTAGCCACTATCCACATCCCCATTAGTGTTTGTCTGTGTTACAGTAAGCAATAGCCACACCCCATCTGTGTTTGTCTGTGTTACAGTAACCACTACCCATACCCCAATCAGGGCTTGTCTGCATTACAGTAACCACTACCCATATCCCCATCAGGGTTTCTGTGTGTTACAGTGACCACTACCCACACCCCCATCAGGGATTGTCTGTGTTATAGTAACCACTACCCATACCCTCATCAGGGTTTGTCTGTGTTCCAGTAACCACTACCCACTACCCACAGCCCCATCAGTGTTTGGCCGTATTACAGTAACCATTACCCATACCCCCATCAGGCTTTATCTGTGTTACAGTAACCACTACCCATACCCCCCATCAGAGTTTGTCTGTGATACAGTAACCACTACCCATAAACCCTTCAGAGTTTGCCTGTGTACAGTAACCATTATATACACCTCCATCAGGGTTTGTCTGTGTTACATTAACCACTGTCCACACCCCCATCAGGGTTTGTCTATGGTAAAGTAACCACTACTCATACCCCCATCAGGGTTTGTCTTGGTTCATAGGTAGGTGCTAGGTTATTGGCCCTAGGGCCTATACAAGCCTAGCCCAAAAGGTACCCTGGCTTTCACCACCCAAGAAAATTATTTTCCTGTGCCCCTGTCAAGCAGAACCACAGAAGTGATCCCCGGGGTGAATTTCCTATTACCCATCCAATCATTCAAGATTTTTCTTGAAGAGTGCTAATGAGGAGCTCTGATTGACATAGATAGGTAGTCTGTTCCAGAGTATGGGAAGTCTCTGGGACAGGAATCTGTCCCTCCAGCATGTTCTGTTTATTGTGGTGACAAGGTTTAGGTCCCCAGAGCATGTAGCTCGGAGGGATTGGGATTTCTTTAACTGGAGCATGTCCAACAGCTCTGGGTTTGACATAGCTTTGTATGTTAGGCAGAGATTGACTCTGAGTAGGCGATTTACGATGGAGTAAAGCTGTAGTTTGTTGAGTCAGTATGCGTAGGGCATCTGTTTGAGGCCAGTAATTCTCTGTGAGGTATTTCTGCAGCCTTTCCAGTTGTTGTAGATGTCTTGTGAGGTACATACCAAAAGGGGTGTTGTACTCTATAATGGGTCTAATTAGTGATGAGTAGAGGGGAACAATTACCTTTTTTTTCTCGATGAGAAACCTTTTGTGATGAGGTGTGCCACGGAGAAGGATTTCCTGACCACTGTGGTGATGTGATTATCAAAGGAGAGACTACTGTCCTCCTGTGTCCCAAGGTCTCTTATCACACTTTCAGTGCTAAGTAGACTACCGCCTATGTGGTAGTTCATGGGTACAGAGTTTTTACCAAAGGGGATGACAATGCACTTTTTGGCATTGAGCTTGAGATCATGGCTTTGACACCAGGCATCTGTCTCAGTGAGGCCCTTTTGTAGGATGTCCACATTAGGAGTTTCAATTATGGCTCTTAGTTTGCAGTCATCTGCGAATTTAGTTAGCCAAAGACCTTCTGTGTTAGCCTGTATTTCAGAGAAGTAGATACCAAACAGGAGAGGACCCAGGACAGAACCCTGTGGTACTCCACTTGTTACTGGTCTGAAGTCTGATTTGGAGTATTCTCCTTTCACATTGTGGGTTCTGTCAGTAAGCCAGTTGGCATCCCATCTTGTGACATAGGGATTTATACCTAGTTTAGTGAGTTTATCTATAATTCCAGAGTGGGGGATGGTGTTGAACGCCTTGGCGAGATCTAGATAGGCTGTGTGAACCACCTTACCCTCATCTATGGCTTTGGTGACTGCTTCAAAGAAGTCTATCAGGTTTAGAAGACATGATCTGCATTTTGCAAACCCAAACTGTGTGGGGTCCAGAGTTTGGAGCTCTCCAATGTCTTTGTTTATGAGTTCCATGATGATACGTTCCATGACCTTGCAGACCAGGCTTGTCAGGCTAATGGGGCGGTAGTTCCCGGGGTCTGTTGTGGCCCCCCCCTTTGTGGAGTGGGATAACCGTCTTGGTGCACCATTCAATGGGCACAAAGCCTGAGGTGAGGCTATGATTGAACATGATACTTAGGTGGTGTGCCAGTTCATTCTTTAGTTCATGTAGAAGGCAGCCTGGGATGTTGTCAGGTCCCATGGATGCTGTGTTCTTGGCTTTGGAGAGTGAGGTTTTTACCTGTGCAGCCGTGATTACAGGAACTTTGCATTCTTCCGGTATAGAGATGGGCCCTTTAGGGTATGAGAGAGGGGTAAAGTTAGCACTGAACCTATCTGCCATGATATTGGCAATATCAGTTGGTTCTGTATATTTAGTGTCATTGTGCTGTAACTCAGAGCAGATCTGAGTGTTGCCATTGAGATTCTTGACATAGCTATAGAATGCTTTGCGGCTGTCTTTAGAATCAGTGGCGATTTTGTTTTCATAACTAGCTTTGGAGGATTTTATGAGGGATCTCAGCTTCTTACTGAAGCTGACCAAGGAGTTCCTCCAATTGTGGGATTTTATTCTTTTTTGCAACAGTTTCTTTCTTCTGTTGTAGTTTGTTTATGGCAGAAGACCACCAGATTGGCTTCCTTTTTTTGGAAGATAGCATCTTGGTTCTGTTAGGGATAGCACAATCCATGCACTCGTGTAAGTGCTTATAAAGTGCATTTGTGTAGGATTCAGCAGTTGTACCTCTACAATAACCACTACCCATGCAACCATCAGTATTTGTGTAACAGTAACCACTACCCACACCCCCATCAATGTTTGCCTGTGTTACAGTAACCACTACCGATAGCCCCTTCTGAGTTTGTGTTACAATAACCACTACCCATATCCCTACCAGGGTTTGTCTGTGTTACAGTAACCACTACCATACCCCCATCAAGGTTTGTCTGTGTTACACTAACCAATACCCATGCTCCCATCAGGGTTTTTCTGTTACAGAAACCACTACCCATACCCCCATCAGAGTTTGTCTATGATACAGTAACCACACCCAAAAACCCTTCAGAGTTTGCCTGTGTTACAGTAACCACTACACACACCTCCATCAGAGTTTGTCTGTGTTACATTAACCACTACCCACATCCCCATTGGGGTTTGTCTGTGGAAAAGTAACCACTACACATACCCCCATCAGGGTTTGTCTGTGTTACAGTAACCACTACCCATACACCCATCAGTGTTTGTGTAACAGTAACCACTACCCATACCCCATCAATGTTTGTCTGTGTTACAATAACCATTGCCCATACCCCCGTCAGGGTTTGTGTGTGTTACAGTAACCACTAACCAGCCCCATGTAAGTATTTGTCTGTGTTACAGTAACCACTACCTACACCTCATCAGGGTTTGTCTTTGTGACAGTAACTACTATCCACACTCCCATCAGTGTTTGTCTTACAGTAACCATTATCCATACCCTTGCCAGTGTTTGTCTCTGTTACAATAACCACTAGTCACACACCTGTCAGTACTTGTCTGTGTTGCAGTAACCAGTACCCATATCCCTATCCATGTTTGTCTGTATTACAGTAACCACCACCCACACCCACATCAGTGTTTGTCTGTGTTACAGTAACCACTACCCACACCCCATCAGTGTTTGTGTAAGAGTAAACACTACCCACACTCCCATCAGGGTGTGTTGTGTTAAATTAACCATCAACCACACCCCCATCAGGGTTTGTCTCTGTTACAGTAAACACTACCCATACTCCCATCAGGGTTTGTCTGTGTTACAGTAACCACCACAAGCACCCCATCAGTGTTTGTCTGTGATACAGTAACCACTACCCACACCCCCATCAGGGTTTGTGTAATAGTAACCACTACCCACACCCCATCAGTGTTTGTATAACAGTAACCACTAGTAAACACAGCCATCAGTGTTTGTCTCTGTTACAGTAACCACTACCCATACCCTATCAGTGTTTGTGTTACAGTAACCGCTACCCCTACCACCATCAGGGTTTGTCTGTGTTACAGTAACTGTTACCCACACCCCATCACTGTTTGTGTGTGGTACAGTAACCAATACCCACACCTTGATCAGGGTTTGTCTGTTGCAGTAACCACTACCCACACCCCCATCAGGGTTTGAGTGTGTTACAGTAACCATTACCCATACCCCCATCAGTGTGTGTCTGTGACAGAGTAACCACTACCCACACCCCCATCAGGGTTGATGTGTTACAGTAACTACTACCCACATCCCCATCTGTATTTGTCTGTGTTACAATCAGCAATACCTACACCAGCATCAGTGTTGTCTCTGTTGCAGTAACTACTAGCCACACACCTGTCATGGTTTTTCTGTGTTACAGTAACCACTACCCACTCCACCATCAGTGTTTGTCTGTGTTACAGCAACTGCTACCCATACCCCAATCAAGGTTTGTCTATGTTACAGTAACCATTACTCACACCCTATCAGTGTTTGTCTGCGGTACAGTAACCAATACTCACACCTCCATCAGGGCTTGTCTGTGTTTCAGTAACCACTGCCCATACATTGTGTTACAATAACCATTACCAACACCCCCATCAGGGTTTGCGTGTATTACAGAAACCATTACCCATATGCCCATCAGTGTTTGTCTGTGAAACAGTAACCACTACCCATACCCCGATCAGGGCTTGTCTGTGTTACAGTAACCACTACCCACACTCCTGTCAGTGTTTGTATGTGTTACATTAACCACTACCCATACCCCCATCAGGGTTTGTGTGTTACTGTAGCCACTACCCACACCGCAATCAGGGTTTGTTTGTTTTACGGTAACCACTACCCACATCCACATCAAGGATTGTCTGTGTTACAGTAATCACTACCCACAACCCATCGGTGTTTGTGTAACAGTAACCACTACCCACGCTCACATCAGGGTTTGTGTGTAACTGTAGCCACTGCTCACACTCACATCAGGATTTATGTGTGTAACTGTAGCCACTACCCACACCCCCATGTGTGTTATAGTTACAATAATCAATAGCCACATCCCCCTCTGTTTGTCTGCGTTACAGTAACCAGTACCCATACCCCCATCTGGGTTTGTGTGTTTTACAGTGACCACTACCCATACCCCCATCAGGGTTTGTCTGTGTTCCAGTAACCACTACCCAGAGCCCCATCAGTGTTTGTCTGTATTACATTAACCACTACCCATACCCTCATCAGGGTTTATCTATGTTACAGTAACCACTACCCATACCCCCATCAGAGTTTGTCTGTGATACAGTAACCGCTACCCATAAACCCTTCAGAGTTTGCCTGTGTTACAGTAACCTCTACACATACCCCCATCAGGGTTTGTCTGTGTTACAGTAACCACTACCAGTACACTCATCAGTGTTTGTCTGTGTTACAATAACCATTACCCATACCCCTGTCAGGCATTGTTTGTGTTACAGTAACCACTTTCCATATCCCCACGGGTATTTGTGTTATAATAATCAATACCCATAACACCATCAGGGTTTGTCTGTGTTGCAGTAACCACTACCAAGCCCTATGTCAGTATTTGTCTGTGTTACAGTAACCACTACCCACACCCCATCAGGGTTTGTCTGTGTGACAGTAGCCACTACCCACACCCCCCATCAGTGTTAGTCTGTGTTACAGGAACCACTATCCATACCCCCACCAGTTTTTGTCTCTCTAACCACTAGCCACTAGCCACATTCCTGTCAGTACTTGTCTGTGTTAGAGTAACCAGTACTCATACCCCCATCCATATTTGTCTGTGTTACAGTAACCACCACCCACACCCGCATCAGGGTTTATCTGTGTTACAGTAACCACTACCCGCACCCTATCAGTGTTTGTGTAACAGTAACCACTACCCACACCACCATTAGGGTGTGTTGTATTACAGTAAACACCAACCACACCCCCATCAGGGTTTGTCTGTGTTACAGTAAACACTACCCATACCCCCATCAGGGTTTATCTGTGTTACAGTAACCAGCACCCACACCCCATCAGTGTTAATCTGGGATACAGCAACCACTACCCACACCCCCATCAGGGTTTGTGTAACAGTAACCACTACCCACACCCCATCAGGGTTTGTGTAACAGTAACCACTAGCCACACCCCATCAGTGTTTGTGTAACAGTAACCACTAGCCACACCCCATCTGTGTTTGTCTCTGTTACGGTAACTACTAGCCACACCTCATCAGTGTTTGTGTGCAGTAACCACTACCAACACCGACATCAGTGTTTGTCTCTGTTACAGTAACCACAAGCCACACACCTGTCATGGTCTATTTGTGTTACCGTAACCACTACCCATACCCCTACCAGTGTTTGTGTTACAGTAACTGCTACCCACACCACCATCAGGGTTTGTCTGTGTTACAGTAACTGGCACCCACACCCCATCAGTGTTTATCTGGGATACAGCAACAATAACCCACACCCCCATCAGGGTTTGTGTAACCGTAACCACTACCCACACCCCATCAGTGTTTTTGTAACAGTAACCACTACCAACACCGCCATCAGTGTTTGTCTCTGTTACAGTAACCGCTACCCACACCTCGATCCGGGTTTGTTTGTATTACAATTACCACTACCTACACCACCATCAGTGTTTGTCTCTGGTGCAGTAACTACTAGCTACACACCTGTCATGGTTTATCTGTGTTACAGTAACCACTACCCATACCCGCATCAGGGCTTGTCTGTGTTACAGTAACCATTACACACACCCCTGTTAGTGTTTATATGTGTTACATTAACCACTACGCATACCCCCATCAGGGTTTGTGTGTGTTACTGTAGCCACTACCCACACCCCAATCAGGGTTTGTCTGTGTTACAGTAACCACTAGCCACACCCCATCAGTGTTTGTGTAACAGTAACCACTAGCCACGCCCCATCTGTGTTTGTCTCTGTTACGGTAACTACTAGCCACACCCCATCAGTGTTTGTGTAACAGTAACCACTACCAACACCGACATCAGTGTTTGTCTCTGTTACAGTAACCACAAGCCACACACCTGTCATGGTCTATTTGTGTTACCATAACCACTACCCATACCCTTACCAGTGTTTGTGTTACAGTAACCGCTACCCACATCACCATCAGGGTTTGTCTGTGTTACAGTAACCAGCACCCACACCCCATCAGTGTTTATCTGGGATACAGTAACCACTACCCACACCTCCATCAGGGTTTGTGTAACAGTAACCACTACCCACACCCCATCAGTGTTTGTGTAACAGTAACCACTACCAACACCGCCATCAGTGTTTGTCTCTGTTACAGTAACCCCTACCCACACCTCGATCCGGGTTTGTTTGTATTACAATTATCACTACCTACACCACCATCAGTGTTTGTCTCTGGTGCAGTAACTACTAGCTACACACCTGTCATGGTTTATCTGTGTTACAGTAACCACTACCCATACCCGCATCAGGGCTTGTCTGTTACAGTAACCATTACACACACCCCTGTTAGTGTTTGTATGTGTTACATTAACCACTATGCATACCCCCATCAGAGTTTGTGTGTGTTACTGTAACCACTACCCACACCCACATCAGGGATTATCTGTGTTCTAGGAATCACTACCCACACCCCATCACTGTTTGTGTAACAGTAACCACTACTCACACTCCCATCATGGTTTATGTGTGTAACTGTAGCCATTACCTGCACTCCTATCAGGGTTTATGTATGTAACTGTAGCCACTACCATTACACCCATGAGTGTTTGTCTCAGTTACAGTAAGCAATAGCCACACCCCACTGTGTTTGTGTTACAGTAACCACTACCCATACCCCCATCAGGGCTTTTCTGGGTTACAGTAACCACTACCCAACACCCATCAGTGTTTGTGTGTGTTGCAGTGACCACTACCTACATCCCCATCAGTGCTTGTCCGTGTTATAGTAACCACTACCCATACCCCATCAGGGTTTGTCTGTGTTCCAGTAACCACTACTCACAGCCCCATCAGTGTTTATCTGTGTTACAGTAACCACTACCCATACCCCCATCAGAGTTTGTCTGTGATACAGTAACCACTACCCATAAACCCTTCAGAGTTTGCCTGTGTTACAGTAACCTCTACACACAGCCCCATCAGGGTTTGTCTGTTACATTAACCACTACCCACACCACCATTGGGGTTTGTCTGTGGTAAACTAACCACTACCCATATCCCCATCAGGATTTGTCTGTGCTACAGTAACCAGTACCCATGCGCCCATCAGTGTTTGTGCAACAGTAACCTCTACCCACACCCCAACAATGTTTGTCTGTGTTACAATAACCATTACCCCTACCCCTGTCAGGCTTTGTTTGTGTTACAGTAACCACTATCGATACCCCTGCCAGTGTTTGTGTTACAATAACCACTACCCATAACCCCATCAGGGTTTGTCTGTGTTACAGTAACCACTACCAACCCCCATGTCAGTATTTGTCTTAGTTACAGTAACCACTACCTACACCCCCATCAGGGTTCATCTGTGTGACAGTAACCACTACCCACACCCCCATCAGTGTTTCTCTGTGTTACAGGAACCACTATCCATACCCCTGCCAGTGCTTGTCTCTCTTACACTAACCACTAGCCACACACCCGTCAGTATTTGTCTGTGTTACAGTAACCAGTACTCATACCCCCAATGTCCACAAAAACATCCAACAGACCACTCAATGGCTAAGAAATTTTGTTAAAAGTTCAAATGTACTCATATCCCCATCCATGTTTGTTACAGTAACCACCACCAACACTGACATCAGGGTTTGTCTGTGTTACAGTAACCACAGGGGTGGCTCATGCTATAGGACTGCAGCCCTCCCACCTAAAAAAACAAATAAAATTTAAACAGAGAAACAAAAACAGTAAATTCCCAGAAGTGTGCGCATGCTCTCAGACTGCTTTCTCAGCAGTCTAGATAGAGGGAAAGGCATCTCGGCCTCAAGATGCCCAGCAGTCTGTGCGGATTTGGCTTGGTGGAGTGGAAGCAGTTGCAGGCAAAGGAACTGTTTGGATTGGAAGCAGTTATTAAGCTCAGTGGCAAGGGACTGGTGTGTGTGAGTGTGTGTGTAATGCCCCAGTTGCTATATACTGTTGGCTAAAACAAGCTCATGGTGGTGTGGTAGGGAATACCTCAGGCTTGAGCCCTGTACCTTGTATGCAGGTGTTAAAGGCCTGACTTCCCTACCCACCACCATTTGTAAAAAGTTTGCAGATTTTTGCCTCTTATTTGATCTGATCTGTTCTGTTCCTCATAATATTTGTGGTTTCTAAATGTTTTAATGCTTGATATTTGATGGTGCAGTGGTAGCATTGTTGCCTCACAGCTGTAGGTTCTCAGGTTTGATTCTTGGTTGGGGTGCCTTCTGTGTGGGCTCTGCATCTTCTCCCTGTGTTTGTGTGGGTTTGCTTTTGTGTCATCCCATGTTACAAAGACATGTCTGCATTATTTCTTCCTGGGCCTCTGCTGAAAATTGTTTTTTTTGTTCCAAGTCAGACTGTCCTCATTAGCAAATGTTAAATAAAATTGACAGGCATTTGAATTTCAGATTTCAGGTTTCTGAATGTTTAATTCCTTACATATTTGATGATGCAGTGGTAGCATTGTTGCCGTTCAGCTATAGGTTTTCTGTTTTGATTCTTGGCTGGGGTGCCTTCTGTGTGGAGTCTGCATCTCCTCCCTGTGTTTGTGTGTTTTTGCTCTGGTGTCGGTTTCTGAATGTTTAACTCCTTATATATGTGATGATGCAGTGGTAGCATTGTTGTCTCACAGCTATAGGCTTTCTGGTTTGATTCTTGGCTGGGGTGCCTTCTGTGTGGAGTCTGCATCTCATCCCTGTGTTTGTGTGGGTTTGCTCTGGTGTCCTGCCATTTTACAAAGACATGTGTCTGCAGTATTTCTCTCTGGGCCTCTGCTGACAATTGTTTTGTTCCATCAGAAGTAAAATTGATAGGTATTTGAATTTCAGACTTCATATTCTTCAGAAAATGCATAGTAACACAACCCATAGTAACACAGCCTTTTATTCTAGCAATTTTCTAAGTTTATAAGATGAATATTTGAAATTTGTCCCTATTTTTGGGACTGTATTCCCCCATTATTGGCTTTGTCCAGGTTTTTTGTGCTAAGGTTGACAGCTATGGCAAGAACTGATTTCACTGAATATGTTTGAGGGCTGTATTCCCTCATTACTGGGTTTGTCCAGGTGTTTTGTGCTAAGAGGTTGACAGCTATGGTGAGAACTGAATTCACTAAATGATAGCAATTTAAGTTTCAGTCTTCCTCTCTTTCACAAAGCAGCTGATTTGGCATAGTTGTATGTTGCTCTGACTGTTTTGCACAGGGACCTTGGCAGTAAAATGTATGGTGGCAACACAGCATTTTATTCTAGCAACTTTCCAAGATTATACGAGCAATGTTTAATGTGTCCCTGGTTTTTGGGCTTTTGACCCCCCTCCCAATAAATTTTGGCTTTTTCCAGATTTCTTGTGCTGCGAAGTTGAGATGCAGTTGAGTATTGAGTAGATTTTACAAGGAGCTGAGAGCTGCAGGGGAAAAGAAGTTTAGTGCTGCTTATGCCAAGTCTTCTTGCATTGTTAATAGCACAACAGGTTGTGTACTTGCTTTTGATGCAGAAGGCTGTGGGTTCTACTCCTACAAGGGGTGGATGCTGCTGTACTGAGAATGTCCTCCTTGGCAAAGATACTAACCATGAGCCTGTTATCAGTTTGCCATCCATTTCCTATTGCAATATTACTAGCCTGTCATTTTTTAATGTAATATAGGCAATTTATTCCTCAGGGGCAACAGACACTTTATTTTTCGATGAAACCATGTAATATAAAGATGTTCGCTAGCAGCAACCTCTTCATTAGTTACAAATTTCTTTAATGTGGAATTATTTAGATGACTTTTACTTCTTCAGAGATTGGGCATATTTACTGATAATGGTGGACTTTAGAATTGTGCATATTTACTGATAATGGTGGACTGCAGAATTGCACATATTTACTGATAATGGTGGACTGTAGAATTGTGTATATTTACTGATAATGGTGGACTGTAGAAGTTTGAGTAGACTTTTATGATGGAAATGTTCTGAACTGGGAAGTTTTGCCATTATGGGTGCATGCATTTTGGTTCATTGTTTACTGGGAAAATGTTCTGAATTGGGCAGTTTTGTCATTATTGGTGCATGCGTTTTGTTTCATTGTTTACTGGAAAAATGTTCAAAACAATAAATTTAAAACAAATAAAAGAGGGCTAGAGTAAAAGCTAAAGTCGAACAAGGTATATAAAATTATTTTATTTAATCCACACCATGCAGCAGATATACTCCATAAACGCTTTTACACATCAAATTCGCATTTTCGTCTCAGTAGAAAAGTTTTGAGTGCTTATCCACAGCGTTGTTAATAAATTTAAAATGCCCTCTAACAACTGTACTGTATTGTACAAGGAATATAATTTAGTACAAGGAATATAATTTAGTACAATCAGGAAGGTGCATCAAAGAGCACATGTATGTTTCATATGCAAGGGGCCTATGATTTGAAAACAGCCCAGAATTAATCTTTATCTGCCACTGGCAAAATGTATTTTCTTTGAATGTGGGTTTCAATGCTGTTTCAATGAATATGAGTTTCAAGAGCAGAGAAGTTTTAATGCTAAGTCTGTTTTCATTGTGAGACTGCTTTGCTTTGTTTAGCAGATGTCTTAGTGTTTGTGCTGTAAAATGCAAAATAAAACTTTCAAATGAAGTCCAAATCATCATAGAAGTAAAGCAGTATGCACATTAGTGTTTATGGTAAATGGAGTGAAATAGCCAAGTAATGGATCATTGGAATGGTTGCAGCTGGGAGGCTCCATTCGACCATGATTTTGTGAGGGGGAAGGGCGGCAAACTTAAAGACAGCCCCAGCTGAACTATAAGTCCCAACTGTCCAGATTTTCAAAGAATGAATAGATTTTTGCTTCTTCTTTTTGGTTTGTTCCACATAAAATTTGTGGTTTTCTGGCAAATCATTTAGGAATTAAGTCACTAAATAATGACACACTGAGTTTCAGACTTCATACCTTCAGAAAAATGCATGCTAAAGTAAGACCTGTTGCTCTATCAACTGTCTCAGTTTATACAAGATCAATTTTTAGTACTGTTTATATGCTCCCCCAATATATTTGGCCTTGTCCAGATTTATTGCATTAACAGGTTGAGAGGTACATGCAAATTGCTTTATAGAATTAGGCATAGCCAAACCTCTCAACTGTCCCCGATTTTGGCTCAAAATGTTGCTCTTACCCCTAATAATCCCTCCGCAAAATAGCAATTTTGGAAGAAAACATGGAGGGTTTACAATTAAGAAATAACTGTAATAATCAGAGTTATATATTACTTTTATTTCAGAAATGCATGTAGATTCTTTTATTTTGTCAGCTGCTCAAGTTAGCAGTACTAATATTAAAGTGTCCCTTCTTTGACAGGTTCCCAGCTGTATTGTGTGGCTATTTTATATTTTTGCATCACATTTTTGGTCCATTTTTCATAAAATTGTATTTATTTTGGCAAATTAGTGACAAATCATTAAAGACTGAAGTTAGAAAATGATAGACATTTGAGTTTAAGATTTCATACCACTCAGAAAATTCATACTAATGCAAAACCTATTCTACTATCTTTCTAAGTTTATAAGAGCAATATTTAAAAATTGTCCTTAGAAGTGGGACAAAGGCCCAAAAATATGTATGGCTTTGTCCAGATTTCTTGCTCTGAGGCTGAGAGGTATGACAAATATGTCAGGGCCATCACAGTCAGCCAGAGACATTTCAAATTGTGACATACTTGTTGCACCCCACTCCCCCATGAAGTGACTCTGGATGTGTCCAAGCAAGGCAAGGAGTAGTTATGCAGTGTAAATGTGCAGAGTATCCCCCCCATCCAAGGTAGACACAAGTACTACAGTGGCTTTTCATCTGTCCTTGATTTTGCAGAATGGTCTGGTTTCTGTCATATTTTTGTACTGTTGATTTATGCTTATTACTCAAAGTGCCTGTTGCTCTGTGTTTAAGTAGCAATGCTTTAATGACCATCAGGTAAGCTTGTCTGAGATCGTAAGATGCAAGTAAGCTTTAATAAGCATACTGTTAAAGAATTGACAACATTGAAAGCCTTTCTGTTGTTGCCATGCAGAGAATACTTAACTAAATAAGTACCCTGGGTACTCCTCCCTGCCTATATATTCAAAGGAAGATCAACTGTTTTAACCCAGAAGAACTCCCAGAATTTTGCCTGCTAGCCCTGGTCTACTACTAAGCAACCTACTGCAAGGACTCCCTATATCAAACTGTGTATGAATTATTCTACCCTGGCTACTCCCTCCCTGCCTATATATTCAAAAGGAAGATCAACTGTTTTAACCCAGAAGAACTCCCAAAATTGTGCCTGCTAGCCCTGGTCTACTACTAAGCAACCTACTGCAAGGACTCCCTATATCAAACTGTGTATGAATTATTCTACCCTGGGTACTCCCTCCCTGCCTATATATTCAAAAGGAAGATCAACTGTTTTAACCCAGAAGAACTCCCAGAATTTTGCCTGCTAGCCCTGTTCTACTACTAAGCAACCTACTGCAAGGACTCCCTATATCAAACTGTGTATGAATTATTCTACCCTGGGTACTCCCTCCCTGCCTATATATTCAAAAGGAAGATCAACTGTTTTAACCCAGAAGAACTCCCAGAATTTTGATTGCTAGCCCTGGTCTACTACTAAGCAACCTACTGCAAGGACTCCCTATATCAAACTGTGTATGAATTATTCTACCCTGGGTACTCCCTCCCTGCCTATATATTCAAAAGGAAGATCAACTGTTTTAACCCAGAATTTTGCCTGCTAGCCCTGGTCTACTACTAAGCAACCTACTGCAAGGTCTCCCTATATCAAACTGTGTATGAATTATTCTACCCTGGGTACCCCCTCCCTGCCTATATATTCAAAAGGAAGATAAACTGTTTTAACCCAGAAGAACTCCCAGAATTTTGCCTGCTAGCCCTGGTCTACTACTAAGCAACCTACTGCAAGGACTCCCTCTATCAAACTGTGTATGAATGTATGTAGCCAAATAAATTACCTCTGTACTCATTGCTTAGCTACTATTATTACCCATTTTTCTGCGCTTGTATGCCCTACTGAGTGTGTGTTCTTTAAAGCAGCCTAACACGGACCGTTTGCTATGCCCCCCCTCCTCCTCTCACTATACCCTTTAAACCACTTAGTTCCACCTAAGGCCTTTATATCGCTTCTTACCTTTATCCTTTATTATCACTTTCTACCACTAGGTGGCAGCACCTTATCAGTACATACCTAGAAAGAAAATAGTTCTTTAGTGACCTCTGTACCTAACCCTGGCTATACTTTACATTTTTTTGTTAAAATACATACTCCCTACCCCCTTTACATTTTTACATCCACTCCCTCCTTGCTATATCTCAAACTCTCTTTTTTTTCACCTTGTTAACCTCATTTCTGTGTTCCCATATAGTAATCAATACCTACCCACTTACCTTCTTTATTGATTCCTGTTGCTGATACTTTTTTTCTTTGTTCCTCTATCTTGACTTGCTCCAACCGCTCTGTTTGCCCTGTGGGCTCACTCCGCTCCCCTACCCTACCCCCAAATCTCACCCACCCCAGTACACCTAAACTTATACTCTTTAAACCACACCCCTTGCCCAATCAACCAACCACTAACTCCTTCCTATTGGATACCACACCTCTACTTCCTCCCACAATTTAAAGCTACTTTACACCTTATATTACCTCACTCTACCTTCTACACCTGAACTATAATCTTTAATAAACTTCACACTATTGCTATACCCTTCTCTACTACCTCTTCCTGTACTAGACCTTATAGCATACTCTCTCCCTCAATCTATTCTATCTCTTATCTACATCCTCCTCATGGCCCAAATGCTAAAAACTACTTACTCTCACCTTTTACTCACAATAATTATCCTACTTTCACTGTCTATTCTCTACACTCTAACCATCTATGAACATTCTTCAATTAGTAAACTTTACCTCACCCACCAGCAAACACAATCAGTTTCTCAAGTAAACACCCTCAAGCATATAAATATAACCTCTACTTCCACCTACATACTTCCAAAATTTCATAGATCCACCCACATCATCTATTTCCAAGGCAAAAAAAATAAAAACCACTATAAAATCACAAGGATTATGCAAAAACCTCAACAACACCCCCTATTAGATGGTGACATTCATCCAAACCCTGGCCCTACAAATAAATTCACCAAGGTACCACTGAACACACCTCTCAATACCCATACCCAAACAAAACCCTCCAACTCCCTCCTGATAGGCCATCTTAACATTTGTAGTATTAACAATAAAATAACCTACCTTCATGCACTCTTAGAAATACACTCATTTGACATCCTCTGCATTACAGAAACTTGGCTTAAGCCTGCTACGCACGACCATGAAATTACCTCATTGCGATATAACATTCTGAGATGTGATTGGAAAACCAAAAAGGGTGGAGAAGTAGCCATCCTCTACAAATTTGAACTCCAACTTACAACCTTTAATGCATTACTACCCTCAAATACCAACGCGGAAACCCTTAGTGTCAAACTACATATCAACACCTGCAAGTCTATCTACATAATTTGCTCCTATCTGCCCCCTGGAAATAATATTAACACTCTGGAAAATATCCTCAGCTGCCTCTCGACTAACCTCCCTCAAGAAACCATAGTACTAGGTGACTTTATTATAGACTGGGCTTCTTGTAGCTCACCCAATCCCACCTCCCACATCAATCTAAATGGCTTTACCCAAATTATAACCACCCCCACTAGAATCCATAAACCAAGTAATAAAGAAAGCACAGTGGACTGGATTCTTATAAATAGTCACCCCGATACTTATATACCAGGTACTCTTCCAGATGACATTAGTGACCACTCTCTTACATTTATAATTAAACAAAAATTCCATACTCCCAATCCAAATCTTTTCAAAATCTCACGCTCAAAAAAACATTTTAATCAAAAACACTTCCTTAATGAACTTAATGCTTGTGACTGGTCACCAGTTCTTCATCTTCAGCTAGAAGATGCAGTATCTTACTTCAATACAAAATTCCTACAAATCCTTGATTGCCATGCCTCCTCTCACTCTACCAGAATATGAACCAAAACTGCTCCATGGCTCACCAAAGAAACTAGACAAAAGATTCTCTTACATAATAAAATATGGGCCAAATGGAGAGCTTCAAAATCCCAGCAGACCATCTCCACTATAAGCAGCTATGAAATACTACTAAAAATAAATTCTTCTAGACAAAATAAAACTACTACCTTCACCTACAACAAACCCACCAGCATAAACCACTAAAGTTCTGGTCAGGCATTAACAAACTGCTTCATCCAGGGCACTCTAAAACTCCCACCCCATCAGGTATAACCCAGGATAACCCTAAGCACATTGCTGATGCCTTTAACAACTACTTCACTGAAGCTATTCAAACTCTAGCAAATACACTACCCCTGTTAGCACTAACCTATCAATAAGTATAAATAGCCCAGCTCCTTCATTTCATTTGGAACCAGTACCAACATCCCTCATCTGCTCCCTCCTGCAAAAACTCAAACAGTGTACCCCCTCAGCTGACCATCTACCAGGTGAATATCTAAAAATTGTATCTAAAGCCATTGCCTATCCTATATACATCCTTATTAATAGAACAATTACTGAAGGAACAATTCCCATCATCTGGAAAGTTTCACACATCATCCTCCTGTACGAGGGTGGTTCCTCTACAGAGATTTCTAATTTCCGACCAATAGCCTTACTCTCTCCAATAGCAAAAATAATGGAAAAATGTATCCACCGACAGCTGCTTACCCACCTTCTCTCTAATAACTTACTTGCTAACTGTCAGCATGGCTTTAGACCTCACCATAGTACAACCACTGCCTTACTATCCTTTTTTGACTGTATTAACAAACATCGTAATACTAACTCTCTTTCATCTGCACTATTTATTGACCTGTCAAAAGCCTTTGACATGGTTAACCATCACCTACTTATAGATGTACTAAAATCCCTAACTCTTGACCCACATGCAATACTATGGTTTAAATCATACTTAGATAACAGATATCAAGCTGTTCTCTGGGATAATAATTTATCCACACCCCTCCCTATAAACATTGTAGTGCCCCAAGGCTCCATATTAGGCCCTCTTCTCTTTTCAATCTTTATTAATGCTCTTAACTCTAAAATTCCACAAGCCACCTGCATACAATATGCAGATGATTCAACTTTAATATGCTCTGCTAACTCTGTTTCCTCACTCCAGACCCTCACCCAAACTGTATTTCATACTGTTGAAAATTGGTTCATGAGTCACTGCCTCCTCCTTAACCCCCAAAAAAAACTAAATTATTGCTCTTTACTCCTAACCAAAGATCACCTAAATGTCACTTTACATTAACTTCTAACAATGGAACTACCATATCCCCAGACACTACAACCCGACTCTTAGGTATTACAATAGACCACAGCCTTAGCTATGATGATCATATTAATACTACTATAAAATCAGTCAACAGAAAACTAGGATCCCTTTATAAAATCAAACCCTTCCTCACACCACTAGCCAGAACTACCATTGCCCAAACCCACCTCATCTCTACTCTGTTTTATGCCTCTGCCATCTATATTAACCTTTCTAAAAACAACCTTAGCAAACTTGCAACCAGCTATAATAACATTGCCAGATTTGCCACTGGATCCCCTTTTAGAACCCATCACTGTCATAACTTTAAAATGCTAGGATGGTTAGAACTACAGAATCAACTACTTTCTCAACAATTGACTATTACCCAAAAAATCTCTACCACCCTAACAAGACTCCTATCCTCACTAGTTTGGTTACCCCATATAATAATCTGGCAACACTGTGCTCTGCTAATAAACTGCTAGTCTCTACTACTAAATCTAACAACAAGGCTGGGGACTCACTATTCTCCAACACAGTGGGAAAAACCTGAAACCAGCTTCCTAAAGAATTATCATCACTTTCTTCCACACTACTCTTCAAAAAACATCTTAAAGAACATTTCAAAACACTCTGGCTATGTCCCTGCTCTAACCCTGACTAAAAGTATATTTCCTTATCTCCCACTCCCTTACCTCTCTGATTTGTTGTTTTATTATGCCTATCAATTTGAAACTTGAATTACTGACCACTTCCTAGCATTAAAGAGACTTCCTCTCTGCACAGTTTCATGACTTACCTCTCTGAAAGAACTCACCTCCATTGTCCAGTATAAAATGTAATGCAACTTCCTTCTTTTTATATAATGTATTCTAAGATACTATTGCCTATATTGGAGTTTTTCTCTCCAGGCCTCTACTGAATATGTACTGTTTGTAAGTAAAAGATTGTATGCCTGTAACCATGCCTTTAATTTAAGACAAAAAGACAAATATTCTTGGTATTCTTTATCATTTTATTATATGCTATCCAATGTTTTTTTTTTCCAGGAAACTCTTAACACAATATTTGCATTGTCTATTCTAAAAGATTGAAATGTATCATCTGTCTATTGCATATACTGTATGCTATGATATTTTTTCCTATGTTGGAGCTTTTCTCCCCGGGCCTCTACTGAAAATGGACATATATCCAGTTAGACCAGCCCGGTAAACAAATTAAAATAAAATAAATAAATAAATAAATAATGTATAAGCCTTGGGTATTGAAATGCATATGACAGTATTTGTAATAAAGGACAGGATTACATTATTTTAAGAAGCTCATTACACTTGTTGGAGACTTCCAGTCATCTCTGCAGGCTTTACCTGTAAATTAAACAGAATGCCAATCGTGTGGTCCATAACCTGTACAGTAATCCTTTAAGCAGTGTATCTTGAGCTTGTTTCTTGTTTGCTTTTCATTTTTACTTTGATCATGTTTTCCCCATGAAGCAAGTAGATAGTTGTCAGGCAGCAGGTCTTTTTTTGGATAAGAAACATTTTTACAAGTGGGGGCATCACAGAGATTTCTACTTTCAGCGTGTTACTTGGTACTTTAATAAAGCTGAATATAAATTATAATTAGAACTGCAGTGCAAGAAGTGGTTTAAGTTGAGTGCTGCTTGTTTTTCTTATACTTGATTTTGACTGGCATTCCAGTAATGTATTTAAAAAGTAATTTATTTTTTCATGCCTCACAACCTTTTTGTTACCATCTAGATATTAAGTAAGCTGTCATGCAGCCAATGCATTGAAATACTTTTATTCTTCTGCACTTCATTTTGTCTTGATTGGACTCTCATAATGATGGTTTGGCACCCAGGGCAGCGTATTTAGTTTTTGTAGTTTTAAGCATAGCCCCTCCCCTTTCTAGTTGGCCACACCCCTTCCCATTGACCCCCACCCATTCAGCTGTCTCCTGCAGCCCCCTTTGATTTGAAGTCACCAGCTGCCACTGAGTAACCACTACCCACACCCTATCAGTGTTTGTGTAACAGTAACCACTATCCACACTAACATTAGGGTGTGTTGTGTTACAGTAACCACCAACCACACCCCCATCAGGGTTTGTCTGTGTTACTGTAAACACTACCCATATCCCCATCAGGCTTTGTCTGTGTTACAGTAACCAGCACCCAAGCCCCATCAGTGTTTGTATGGGATACAGTAACCACTACCCACACCCCCATCAGGGTTTGTGTAACAGTAACCACTACCAACACCTCCATCAGTGTTTGTCTCTGTTATGGTAACTAATAACCACACCCATCAGTGTTTGTGTAACAGTAACCACTATCACTTCCATCAGTGTTTGTCTCTGTTACAGTAACTACTAGCCACACCCCATCAGGGTTTGTGTAACAGTAACCACTACCAACACCGCCATCAGTGTTTGCCTCTGTTACAGTAACCACTAGCCACACACCTGTCATGGTCTATCTGTGTTACAGTAACCACTACCCATACCTCTATCAGTGCTTGTGTTGCAGTAACTGCTACTCATACCACCATCAGGGATTGTCTGTGTTACAGTAAGCATTACCCACACCCAATGAGTGTTTGTCTGTGGTACAGTAACTAATGCCCACACCTCGATCAGGGTTTGTCTGTGTTACAGTAACCACTAACCACACCCCAAACAGGGTTTGCATTTGTTACATTAACAGTTACCTATACCTCCATCAGTGTTGGTCTGTGACACTATAACCATTACCCACACCCCCATAAGGGTTTGTCTGTCTTACAGTAACCACTACCCACATCCTCATCAGTATTTGTCTGTGTTACAATAACCACTACCTACACGGCCATCAGTGTTTCTCTGTTGCAGTAACTACTAGCTATACACCTGTCATGGTTTATCTGTGTTACAGTAACCACTAGCCACTCCCCCATCAGGGTTTGTCTGTGTTACAGTAACCATTACCTACACCCTATCAGTGTTTGTGATACAGTAACAACTACTCACAGCCCCATCAGGGCTTGTCTGTTACAGTAACCACTACCCACCCCCATCAGGGTTTGTCTGTATTACAATAACCACTATCAAAACCCCCATTAGGGTGTGCATGTATTACAGAAACCATTACCCATACCATCATCAATTTGTCTGTGACACAGTAACCACTATCCATACCCCCATCAGGGCTTGTCTGTGTTACAGTAACCACTACCCACACCCCTGTCAGTGTTTGTATGTGTTATATTAACCACTTCCCATACCCCCATCAGGGTTTGTGTGTGTTACTGTAGCCATTACCCACACCCTAATCAGGGTTTGTCTGTGTTACAGTAACCACTATACACACCCCATCATTTTTTGTGTAACAGTAACCGCTCCCAGACTCCCATCAGGGATTATGTGTGTAACTGTAGCTACTACACCACACCTCCACCAGTGTTTGTTTCTATTACAATAAGCAATAGCCACACCCCCCCCTCCGTGTTTGTCTGTGTTACAGTAACCACTACCCATACCCCCATCAGGGTTTGTCTGCATTACAGTAACCACTACACATACCCCCATCAGGATTTGTGTTACAGTAACCACCACACACACACCCCTATCAGGGTTTGTCTGTGATACAGTAATCACTACCCACACACCATCAGTGTTTGTGTAACAGTAATGACTACCCACATCCCCGTCAGAGTTTGCCTGTATTACAGTAAACACTACCCATCCCCCCATTAGGGTTTGTCTGTTACAGTAACCACTACCCACACCACCTTCAAGGTTTGTGTGTGTTACAGTAACTACTGCCATACCCAATCAGTGTTTGTCTGTGTTACAGTAACCACTACCCATACTCCCATCAAAATTTGCCTGTGTTCCAGAAACCACTACACATACCCCCATCCCGGTTTCCCTGAGTTACAGTAACCACTACCCATAGCCCCATCAGGGCTTGTCTGTGTTACAGTATCAACTACCCACACCCCTGTCAGTGTTTGTATGTGTTACATTAACCACTACCCATACCCCATCAGGGTTTGCATGTGTTAATGTAGAAACTAGAAAACACTTCACTGCCAAATATCCAAATAAAACAAAGCTAAGTAATCACCAAGAACGTAGTATTTAATGAAGCTTTTGGGCTCACATCCCTTCATCAGCATACATAATCACATCTAAAAGTTCTTTATATAGAGGGTCATTTAAAAAACACATGATCAGAACCAGCCTATAAAAATATATCTAAACAATTACATCATTAGATAATTTAAAAGCATATAATCAACCATTTATATTTGAAATTTCTATAAAACTTTAAAAATGGCAGAATTTTACTAAACATAACTATCATCTAAAAAGCAGTATAATAGCATACATACACATATATTTAGCATATATTAATCTTATCTTATTTTATTTTATTTCTAACTGCTTTCTGACTAAAACAGGCTTTATACTGACTGTACTGTTAAGACCTGGATTCGAATCTGCCTGTAATCTAATTATCCAGTCTAATTCTTTGAACTCTATAGCATTATTTATGTCCCCACCTCTTATAGATTGCTCAACTATATCTACCACTCTAAATTTAAAATTATGAGTCTTAAATTCCATGATATGTTTATATAGGGCATTTGTTTGTACTTTCCTATTCATTTCAGATCTATGTTCTATAAAACGATCCTTAAGCCGTCTAGTAGTTTTCCCTATATAAAATGCATAGCAATGCGTACAGGTAGCGAGGTAGACTAATCTACTCGTATTACATGTTGCTGCTATGTGAAACTTATATTCCTTATTTGTAACAGGGTGTCTGAATATTTGGTCAGATTCAAATATATCTTTGCAGCAAGTACAGTTTTGGCATTTATAAGTGCCTAGCCTACCTTGTTCTGGCTTGCGTGTTTCCTTAAAATCTTTGTAACATAATATACTTTTTATAGATTGATGGTTTCTATACGCAAAACTAGGTTTAGGGCCTACCAGCTTTTCTATTTCTGGCATAGCCATCAATATTGGCCAGTTTCTTTCGATAATCTTAATAGTTTGATATGTATACCCATTGTATGTCATAACATATCTACTTTTTTGCTGTTGCCCTATCCTTTGTACTGTATAAGAGTCCTCAATTTGTGTTAAAGAGACATTAAATACTGGTTTAAACATATTATGTCTACCTAAATTCACTTCTTCCATAATACTATTTACTATAATCTCAGTGTAACCATTGGTTACAAATTCATCCTTCATTTTAGCTATTTCAGCTTCATATTGTTCGTTATCAGTTGTTAATTTACTCACCCTAATCATTTGTGATTTAACAATTCCCTTAAATATATGTGGGGGATGCATACTTGCTTTTTTCAAATATCTTACTATATGAACTTCTTTCTTATGGATCATTGTTTCCAATTTTTCATTTCTTTTATACAATTTAACATCCAGAAACACTATACTCTGCCTAGAATAATCCATTTTAAACTTTAAGAAGTTAGTTGTATTATTTAAGTAGGATAAATATAGCAATAAATTCTCTTCAGTACCTTCCCATACAAAAAAGCAGTCATCCACAAATCTAACATAACTTTTTACATATACATTGTGTGCATTATTATTACTTAGTACATATTTTTTCTCCCAGTAATATAGCACAAGATTTGCAAATGTATTTGCCACTGAGGTTCCCATGGCTACTCCTGTAAGTTGTTTATAAGGAATGCCATCAAAAATAAATACATTCTTAGTCAAAACTAGGTCTAATAGTAAACATCATTTTTCTACTTCACATGGTTGCTTAGTGGAGTCCATTAATAATAGTCTCCTTATGGCTTCAACACCATAGTCAATGGGAATGACTGTAAATAGTGATTCCACATCAAGTGTCACCAGAATATATTCATTTGTTGCCATGCCATACCATGTATTTAATTTACTCAAAAAATCAGTTGTGTCCTTTATAATACTGTTACACCTAGGTAATAATTTCGCCAATTCTTTTTGTAAATATTTAGAGATGGGTTCAGTTACCCACCCTCTACCTGAAACAATGGGTCTCAGTGGAGGGTCTTGTAATGATTTGTGGATTTTCGGATTCCATAAATCTGTGGGATTTTGGGGCATGGAACAGAAAAATAATTAAATAAATCTAATGTGATTTCATTATTTAACTGCATGTCATATATAACCATATTTACTTGCATTATTTGATTCTTTACTTCTACAAAGGTTATTTGTTTAAATGTGTTGACATCAGCAAGAAAATTTTTAAATTTTGTATTATAAAAACTTCTGTCCATAAGCACAGTGGCCCCACCCTTATCTGCTTGCTTTATAATTAATTCTTTATCATTCCTTAATTCCAGAAGAGCTTGATATTCCCCATATGTTAAATTATATTTTCTTATTTTATCACATTTCTTTGTATATAGGGACCTTAATTCAATTTCAACTATATTAGTAAAAGCCAATAGCACTGGTGACAACTGAGGAATAAAAGTACTAGACTTTTTATAAAACATTTCAGTGGGATTCATATTTGTAAATAATAGCTTCAACATTATACTTCTAGTAAATAATCTAAGGTCAATAATTGCATTAGCTATATTGTCCATAGCAAAGGGTATGAATTTCAATCCTTTGCTCAGCAGTTTGTAATGATCTTCAGATAAACGACATTGTGTTAGGTTTAAAGTACCTTCATTGATGGTAGGAGCAGCTACATTTATCTGCGGGGTAATTTGTTGACTTGCCGTGGGCTGTCATTCTTTCTTTTTCCCCCTTGCACAGCTTGCTGCTGTGGTGCTGCTACATTTAGGTTCTTTTCTTGCTGTGCTTTCCGAATTATTACCTTTTCCGGTTGTTTTAACCGAAACGGTAAAAAAGCAGAAATCTCCGCCTGTTTCTTATTTTTGAAATCGACTTTTTGTTTTGTTGGAGTGCAGGTGCTCGATGTATTGGCTGTATTCAAGCTGTTACCTCCTGTAACTAACTCCATTAGGACTCCATCGCCATTCGGTCCTCCTTCATCGCAACGTTGTGATGTCATTGGAATTGCGTCGTGCGCATTAACTTGCTGGCTAGTTTGTGTTACCGGTGTTGCTTGCGGCGAGCTAAAATCGAAAGAAACTGGCCAATATTGATGGCTATGCCAGAAATAGAAAAGCTGGTAGGCCCTAAACCTAGTTTTGCGTACAGAAACCATCAATCTATAAAAAGTATATTATGTTACAAAGATTTTAAGGAAACACGCAAGCCAGAACAAGGTAGGCTAGGCACTTATAAATGCCAAAACTGTACTTGCTGCAAAGATATATTTGAATCTGACCAAATATTCAGACACCCTGTTACAAATAAGGAATATAAGTTTCACATAGCAGCAACATGTAATACGAGTAGATTAGTCTACCTCGCTACCTGTACGCATTGCTATGCATTTTATATAGGGAAAACTACTAGACGGCTTAAGGATCGTATTATAGAACATAGATCTGAAATGAATAGGAAAGTACAAACAAATGCCCTATATAAACATATCATGGAATTTGAGACTCATAATTTTAAATTTAGAGTGGTAGATATAGTTGAGCAATCTATAAGAGGTGGGGACATAAATAATGCTATAGAGTTAAAAGAATTAGACTGGATAATTAGATTACAGGCAGATTCGAATCCAGGTCTTAACAGTGCAGTCAGTATAAAGCCTGTTTTAGTCAGAAAGCAGTTAGAAATAAAATAAAATAAGATTAATATATGCTAAATATGTGTGTATGTATGCTATTATACTGCTTTTTAGATGATAGTTATGTTTAGTAAAATTCTGTCATTTTTAAAGTTTTATAGAAATTTCAAATATAAATGGTTGATTATATGCTTTTAAATTATCTAATGATGTAATTGTTTAGATATATTTTTATAGGCTGGTTCTGATCATGTGTTTTTTTAAATGACCCTCTATATAAAGAACTTTTAGATGTGATTATGTATGCTGATGAAGGGATGTGAGCCCGAAAGCTTCATTAAATACTACGTTCTTGGTGATTACTTAGCTTTGTTTTAATGTAGAAACTACCCACACCACAATCAGGGTTTGTCTGTGTTACAGTAACCACTACACAAACCCACCCCACTGTTTTTTGTGTAACAGTAAGCACTACCCACACTCCCATCAGGGATTTTCTCTGTTAAAGTAACCACTAGCCACACACCTGTTATGGTCTATCTGTGTTACAGTAACCACTACCCACACCCCTATCAGTGTTTGTGTTGCAGTAACTGCTACCCATGCCACCGTCAGGGTTTGTCTGTGTTACAGTAAGCATTACCCACACCCCATGAGTGTTTGTCTGTGGTACAGTAACCAATACCCACACCTTGATCAGGGTTTGTCTGTCTTACAGTAACCATTACCTACACCCCCATCAGGGTTTTCTCTGTGCTGCAGTAACCACTAACCATACCCCATTAGTGTTTGTGTAACAGGAAGTGCTACCCACATCCCCTTCAGAGTTTGTCTGTGTTACAGTAACAACTACCCATACCCTCATCAGGGTTTGTCTGTGTTACAGTAACCACCACCCATACCCCCATCAGGGTTTCTGTGTTACATTAAGCACTACCCACACTCCATCAGAGTTTGTCTGCATTACAGTAATCACTACCCATACCCCATCAAGGTTTGTCTGTGTTACAGTAACAACTACACATACCCCCACCAGGGTTTGTCTGTTTTACAGTAACCACCACCCACACCCCCTTCAGGGTTTGTCTGTGATACAGTAACCACTGCACGCACACCATCAGTGTTTGTCTCAGTTACAGTAACCGCTACCCATAGACCCATCAGGGTATTTCTGTGTTACAGTAATTACTATCCATACCCCCATCAAGGGTTGTCTGCATTACAGTAACCACTACCCATACCCCCATCAGGGTTTGTCTGTGTTACATTAACCGCCATCCACACTCCATCAGAGTTTGTCTCTATTACAGTAATCACTACCCATACCCCGTCAGGGTTTGTCTGTGTTACAGAACCACTGCACATACCCCAATCAGGGTTTGTCTCTGTTACAGTAACCACTACCCAGAACCGCATCAAGGTTTGTGTGTTACAGTAACCACTGCCCACACTCCATCAGTGTTTGTCTGTGTTCCACTAACCACTACCCATACCCCTATCAGAGTTTGTCAGCATTACAGTAACCACTACCCATACCCCCATCAACGTTTATCTGTGTTCCAGCAACCACTACACATACCCCCATCAGGGTTTGTCTGTGTTACATTAACCACCACCTACACCTGCATCAGGGATTGTCTGTGCTAGAGTAACCATTACCCACACCCTATCTGTGCTTCTGTAACAGTAAGCACTACCCACATCCCCATCAGAGTTTGTCTGTGTTACAGTAACCACTACCCATACCCTCATCAGGGTTTGCCTGTGTTACAGTAACTACAACCCATACCCCCATCAGGGTTTGTATGTGTAACATTAGTCACTACCCACACTCCATCAGTGTTTGTCTGTGTTCCAGTAACCACTACCCATACCCCCATCAGAGTTTGTCTGTATTACAGTAACCACTACCCATACTCCATCAGGGTTTGTCTGTGCTCCAGTAACCATGAAACATAGCCCCTATCAGGGTTTGTGCAACACTAACCACTACCCACAGCCCATCAGTGTTTCTGTAACAGAAACCACTCCCAACACCACCATCAGTGTTTGTCTCTGTTACACTAACCGCTAGCCACACCCTATCATTGTTTGTGTAACAGTAACTACTACCAACTCTGCCGTCAGTGTTTGTCTCTGTTACAGTAGCCACTAGCCACACACCTGTCGTGGTTTATCTCTGTTACAGTTACTGCTACCCATACCTCCATCAGGCTTTGTCTGTGTTACAGTAACCAATACCCACACCCCCATCAAGGTTTGCGTGTGTTACAATAACCACTACCCACACCCCCATCAGGGCTTGTCTGTATTACAGTAACCACTACCCACATCCCCATCAGTCTTTGTCTGTGTTACAGTAACCACTACCCACATCACCATCAGTCTTTGTCTGTGTTACAGTAACCACTACCCACACCCCCATCAATGTTTGTTTGTGGTACATTAACCACTACCAACACCTCCGTCAGTTTTTGTCTATGTTGCAGTAACCACTAGCCACACACCTGTCATGGTTTATCTTTGTTACAGTAACCACTACCCACACACCCATCAGTGTTTGTCTCTGTTACAGTAACCACTACCCATAGTCCCACCAGCGTTTGTCTGTGTTACAGTAACTACTACCCATACCCCCATCAGAGTTTGTCTGCATTACAGTAACCACTACCCCTTCCCCCATCAAAGTTTATCTGTGTTTCACTAACCACTACACATACTCCCATCAGGGTTTGTCTGTGTTAATGTACCACCTACACCCGCATCAGGGTTTGTCTGTGTTCCAGTAACCACTACCCATACCCCCACCAGAGTTTGTCTGTATTACAGTAACCACTACCCATACCCCATTAGGGTTTGTCTGTGTTCCAGTAACCACTACACATACCACCATCAGGGTTTGTCTGTGTTACAGTAACCACCACACACACCTCATTTGTGTTTGTTTGTGTTACAATAACCACTACCCACACCACATCAGTGTTTGTGTAACAGTAACCACTACCCATATCCCCATCACAGTTTGTGTAACAGTAACCACTACCCATATCCCCATCACAGTTTGTGTTACAGTAACCTCTACCCATACCCCCATCAGGATTTATGTAACAGTAACCACTACCCACATCTCCATCAGGGTTTGTCTGTGTTACAGTAACCATGAAACATAGCCCCTATCAGGTTTGTGTAACACTAACCACTACCCACAGCTCATCAGTGTTTCTGTAACAGTAACCACTCACAACACCACCATCAGTGTTCGTCTCTGTTACATGAACCACTAGCCACACCCCATCATTGTTTGTGTAACAGTAACTACTACCAACACTGCCGTCAGCGTTTGTCTCTGTTACAGTAACCACTAGCCACACACCTGTCATGGTTTATCTGTATTACAGTTACCGCTACCCATACCACCATCAGGGTTTGTCTGTGTTACAGTAACCATTACCTATACCCCATCAGTGTTTGTCTGTGGTACAGTAACCACTACCCACACCCCATCAGTGTTTGTCTGTGTTACAGTAACCAATACCCAGACACTCATCAAGGTTTGCGTGTGTTACAGTAACCACTACCCACAACCCTATCAGGGTTTGTCTGTATTACAGTAACCACTATCCACATCCCCATCAGTCTTTGTCTGTGTTACAGTAATGACTACCAACTCCCCCATCAGTGGTTGTTTGTGGTACATTAACCACTACCAACACCTCTGTCATTGTTTGCCTATGTTGCAGTTACCACTAGCCACACACCTGTCATGGTTTATCTGTGTTACAGTAACCACTACCCACACCCCCATCAGTGTTTGTCTCTGTTACAGTAACCACTACCCATAGCCCCTCCAGGGTTTGTCTGTGTTACAGTAACCATTACCCACACCCTTCACTGGTTGTCTGTCATACAGTAACCACTGCTCACACCCCATCAGGCCTTGACTGTGTTATAGTAACCACTACCCACACCCCATCAGGGTTTGCGTGTGTTACAGTAAACATTACCCATACCCCCCTCAGTGTTGTCTGTGACACAGTAACCACTACCCATAACCACATCAGTATTTGTCTGTGTTACAGTAACTACTGCCCATACCCCCTTCAGAGTTTGTCTGTCTTACAGTAACCACTACCCATACCCCCAGCAGAGCTTGTCTGTGTTACAGTAATCACTATGCATAAACCCATCAGTGTTTATCGGTGTTATAGTAACTACTACCCACACCCCCATCAGGGTTTGTCTGTGTTACAGTAACCACTACCTACACCCCCACCAGGATTTGTCTGTTTTACAGTAACCACTACCCACACTCCCATCAGGGTTTGTGTATGTGTTACTGTAGCCACTACCCACACCACCTCTCAGTTTTTGTCTTTGTTACAGTAAACACTAGCCACACCCCCTTCCATGTTTGTCTGGATTAAAGTAACCACTACCCATACCCCTATCAGGGTTTGTCTGTGTTACAATAACCAGAACCTATACCCCCATCAAAGTTTGTTTGTATTTCAGTAACCACTACTCATACCACATCAGGGTTTGTCTGTGTTACAGTAACCACCACCGACACCCCTACCAGGGTTTGTCTGTGTTGCAGTAACCACTTCCCACACCCCATCAGTGTTTCTGTAACAGTAACCACTACCCATATCCCCAGCAGTGTTTATCTGTGTTACAGTACCCACTACCCATACCCCCATCAGGGTTTGTGTAACAGTAACCACTACCCACACCCCATCAGTGTTTGTATGTGATACAGTAACCACTACCCACACCCCATCAGAGTTTGTCTGTGTTACAGTAACTACTACTCACACCTTCATCAAGGCTTGTCTGTGTTACAGTAACCACGACTCACCCCTCCCATCAGGGTTTGTGTAACAGTAACTACTACCCACACCCCATCAGTGATTGTGTAACAGTAACAACTACCAACACTGCTGTCAGTGTTCATCTCTGTTATAATAACCACTAGCCACACCTCGTCATTGTTTGTGTAACAGTAACCACTACCAATGCCGCCGTCAGTATTTGTCTCTGTTACAGTAACCACTAGCCACAAGCATGTAATGGTTTATCTGTATTAGAGTAACCACTACCCCACATCCCTATTGGTGTTTGTCTGTGTTTCAGTAATCGCTTCCCATAACCCCATCAGGGTTTGTCTGTATTACAATAACCATTACCCACACCCCCATCAGTATTTGTTTATGTTATAGTAAACACTATCCACACCCCCATCAGTGTTTGTTTGTGGTACAGTAACCACTACCAACACCTCTGTCAGTGTTTGTCTCTGATGCAGTAACCACTAGCCGCACACCTGTCATGGTTTATCTGTGTTACAGTAAGCACTACCCACACCCCCATCAGTGTTTGTCTGTGTTACAGTAACTGCTACCCATATCCCCATCAGGGTTTGTCTGTGTTACATTACCCACTACTTACATCACCATCATGGCCTGTCTGTGTTACAGTAACCACTATCCACACCCCCATAAAGGTTTGTCTGTGTTACAGTAACCACTATCCACACCACATCAGGGTTTACGTGTGTTACAGTAACCATTACTCATACCCCCATTAGTGCTTGTCTGCGACACAGTAACCACTAACCATAACCCCATCAGTGTTTGTCTATGTTTCAGTAACTACTACCCACACCCCCATCAGTGTTTGTCTGTGTTACAGTAACCACTACCCATACCCTCAGCAGGGCTTGTCTGTGTTACAGTAGCTACTACCCGCACCATCATCAGGGTTTGTCTGTGTTACAGTAACCACTACGCACACCCCCACCAGGGTTTGTCTGTGTTACAGTAACCACTACTCATATCCCATCAGTGTTTGTGTAACAGTAACCACTACCCACACTCCCATCAGGGTTTGTGTGTATTACTGTCACCACCAACCACACCACCTGTCAGTGTTTGTCTCTGTTACAGTAATTACTAGCCACACCGCCATCCGATTTCTCTGGGTTACAGTAACCACTAGCCATACCCCCATCAGGGTTTGTTTGAGTTACAGTAACCACTACCTACACCCCAGTTAGTGTTTGTGTAACAATAACCACTACCCACACCCCATCAGGGCCGGATTAAGGTGGGTGCTACTGATACTGCAGCATTAGGCCCATTCCTGAAATAGGTCCAGATGAAAACAGACGAGCATTTTCCGGAAGTTGAGCAGTTTTCCTTTGCTATATTAACCTCAAAATAATTCTTGGAATGAAATTTGGAGTCTGACTTTTGGAAGCCTATACACAGCGTTACTTATTATACAGTTACTATTATTCTTTGCGCTGTGACATAACTATAACGTTGTTGTGTTTATTGTTAACCGAAGATTTCAAGTTAATGCTATCAATTTTATGTTAAACAGTTTACTTTGTGATATTTTTTGTACTGTTTCACACACATTTGCTATGGAGTCTCAACTCAGTGGATGGGATAAAGCGAAAAAGAAAAGGAAAGAAGCAGCAGAACAAGAAAAGCTTTTGGCGAAAATTCCAAAATTGAGTTCATACTTCAGAATACGAGCATCTTCATCTCAATCGTCTGCGTCGGATGCAATTGTGAGTTTGAGTGCTCCTGAAGCCCAGGTCAAGCAAGATGAACTTGTAGAGGCAAGAGTGAATAAAGAGCGGGAAAGTTCAGTGGAGAGAGAAGAGGTGAAAGGAGACGCTATTGCTGAAGCACTAGCGCCGACACTGGAGGCTTTCACCAATGATTTCGGACAGTGGGGTGAAATAGACGTTGTCACTCAAGAATATTGGGCCAAGAAAGGTCCAAAAGACTGCCAACACACTGAATCGAAGTTTGAAGAGAGTGCCAGACGATACCCAGGCAAGTCATTCCAATGTCGATGCACAAAGTCCTTCTTCGTGCATACACGTCCGCTCAATGGCAAAAAATCCTGTAGACAATGGTTGTGCTACTTGCCTTTGACAGGGAAGGTGTGCTGCTTTGCATGCAAGTTGTTCGGCGGCAGTGCTGTTCAAGTGACCAAGTTCATTTCTGGCGGTTTTGACAACTGGAGGGCAGGCGAATCCAGAATAAAAATTCACAAAAGCAGCGATGGTCATCATGAGGCTATGTTGTCCTTTGTGAGCTGACAGAGGGAGTTCAGTTATATTGACTACCTAGCCGCCAAACAGGTCAAGGAAGAGTGGTGTTACTGGCACCAGATTCTAAAGCGGCTCATCAACATTCTGATATTCCTAGCTGAGTGTGGTCTTGCTATAAGGGGAGCAGAAGAGATCATAGGTTCCGCTCATAACGGTAACTACCTTGGCATCATTGAACTGTTGGTGGAGTATGATACTCTGCTGGCTAGCCAAATTACAAAGTATGCGGACTGCGGGAAAGGTCATGTTTCCTATTTGTCATCCACAATTTGCGAGGAACTGGTGAAGCTCATGGGACAAAAGGAGCAGGACAACATCCTGAAAGAAGCCAAGGAGGCGAAGTATTTCTGTCTCGATTGACTCTACACCTGATGTATCACGCCTTGATCAGATAATGATTGTTATCCGGTACGTTCTGCCATCGGGCCCAGTTGAATGATTTTGGACATTCATGCCTATGATGATGAGACACATGGTGGAGCAGATGGCTAGCATACTTCTGAACTTTCTGAAGGAAGAAAGCTTGGATAGTGCTAACTGCAGAGGCCAGTCATATGACAATGCATCAAACATGTCAGGACGGTACAATGGTGTTCAGGCAATTGTGAAGCGAGAATGTAAACATGCCACTTTTATTCCATGCTGCAACCACAGCCTAAACCTGGTAGGAGATCAGGCTGTTGAAAGCTGTGGTGGCTGTACCAGGTTTTTCGATTTTGTCAATGGACTATATGTATTCCTGTCTGACTCAAGATATCGCTGGCAGCGACTAAAGAATCACTGCACGCTGATGCTCAAGGGTTTGCCTGGAACCCGATGGTGTGAATGTGCAGATGCTGTCAAAGCGCTAGTAGAAGGGTGGAAGAGCATTCAGGAAGTCCTGGATGAGCTTGCAGCAGATAAGGGGCAGAAGGCAGACACGAGAAATCAGGCTGAGAGATTTTTGCGCAGGATGGACGAACTTGAGACAGCAGTTATGGCGACTGCCTGGAACAATATCCTTGGCCATCTCAACAGTACGAGCATTAGCCTCCAAGATCCTACAGACAGCCTGAATATAACAACTGGCTTGATGGCATCACTGGTCGACACAGTTCAGTTTGCATGGGACAGATTTGCCGTGTATGAGCAGATGGCGACCGAAAAGGTTCAACACGGCGAATACAAGGCTGAGCAGCATCGAGGCCATAAGCAAAAGCGAATGCCTGATGAAGGAGCTGCAAACGAAGCAGACCTCAGCCCAAGGGAAACATTCAAAACTCAAGACGTATCTTGGTCATGATCGACAGTCTGTTAGCTGAACTGGAAAAGCAGATGAAGGTATATGACGATATTTGTAAAACATTCGGATTTCTCTCAAAGCTAACATCACTGAGCATTGAGCAGATCAAGGACAAAGTTAAGAATCTCGTTTCCTCTTATCCAGATGACTTGGAAGATGCACTGGTGGCCTAGCTGATACAGTTTGCTGCATTTATGCACACTCAGAAACTGGTGAGTGTGAACGAATCAGCAGAGCTTACCATGTACAAGCTATTGTCATTGTTGAATCTTTCTCAGACATTTCCAAATGTCGAGATTGGGTTGCGCATCTATCTGTGCATGATGGTGTCCAATGCTGCTGGTGAGCGGAACTTCTCAAAGTTGAGAATAGTCAAAGGAGAGCTGCGGTCCTCAATGGGGCAGAAAAGGCTAAGCATGCTTGCGCTTATGAGCATTGAGCATGAGCTGCTGCGCAGCCTTGACTTCACTGATAGGATTGAAGAATTTGCGCTTGCTAAGGCTTGAAAAACAGCAATATAAGTAAGCAGCACTAGTGCAGTAGTAAGAGTGACAATATGCCTAGGTAGGCTAGGTTAAGTTGATCCGGTTTAGCCTTTTCTGCATTAAGTGCACTTTTCAGACAATTGCTATTGAATGTTTATGTTACATAGCTTGATGTTAATCTCAAGTTGTTACGATAATACGTCGACACGTCGTTATTATTATTCATGTTCAATAAAGGCTGGCTGGTTGCATCACAAGCAGTTAAGGCTTTTTGGTCGGTCTGAGTGCGCATGTATGATGAGTGTCGAATGCACATGCACCAATGCCGAGAAAAAATAGGCCCTTTTTGTGCTGCAGCATCAGGCCCAATTGGGTCTTAATCTGGCCTTGCACCCCATTGGTGTTTGTCTCTGTTACAGTAACAGCTAGCCATAGCTGGGTTTGTCTGTGGTACAGTAACCACTACTCACACCCCCATTAGGGCTTGTCAGAAATACAATAACCACTACCCATCCCCATCAGAGTTTGTCTGTATTACTGTAACCACTACCCATATTCCAATCAGGGTTTGTCTGTGTTATATTAACCACTACCCACACCCTCAGAGTTTGCCTGTAATATAGTAACTATGTCACATACTCCCATCAGGGTGTGTCTGTGTTACAATAACTGCAACCCACACCCCATCAGTGTTTGTGTAAAAGTAACCACTATCCATATCCTCATCAGAGTTTTTCTGTGTTATAGTAATCACTACACACACCCCATCAGGGTTTGTCTGGGTTACATTAACCACTACCCATACCCCATCAGGGTTTATCTGTGTTACAGTAAGCACTACCCATACCCCCATCCGGTCTGTTTGTTTTACAGTACCCATTACCCACACCCCATCAGGGTTTGTCTGTGTTACAGTAACCACCACCCACTCTCCATCAGGGTTTGTCTGTGTTCAGTAACCACCACCCACACCCTCATCAGGGTTTGCATGTATTACAGTTACCATTACCTATACACCCACAAGTACTTGTTTGTGACACAGCAACCACTACCCATAACCCCATCAGTGTTTGTCTGTGTTACAGTAACTACTAGCGGCATCCCAATCAGTGTTTGTCTGTGTTACAGTAACCACTACCCATACCCCCATCAGGGTTTGTGTGTTTTACTGTAGCCACTACCCACACCCCATCAGTGTTTGTTTAACAGTAACCACTACCCATATCCCTATCAGTGTATGTCTGTGTTACAGTAACTACTACCCACACTCCTATCAGGGTTTGTGTGTGTTACTGTAGCCACCACCCACACCACCTGTCAGTGTTGATATGTGTTCCAGTAACTACTACCCATACCCCAATCAGAGTTTGCCTGTATTACAGTAACCACTATGCATATCCCCATCACAGTTTGTCTGTATTACAGTAAATACTACCCATACCCTAATCAGGATTCATCTGTGTTACAGTAACCACTATCCACACCCCATCAGTGTTTGTGTAAGAGTAACCACTACCCACACTCCCATATTGGTTTGTCTGTGTTAAAGTAACGGCTACCCATACCCCCACCAGGGTTTGTCTATGTTAAAGTAACCACTACCAATATGCCATCAAGGTTTCTCTGTATTACAGTGACCATTACTCCCACCCCATCAGGGTTTGTCTGTAGTGCAGTAGCCGCTACAAACACCCCCGGCAGGGTTTGTGTGTGCTACAGTAACCAATACGCACATCCCATCAGTGTTTGTCTGTGTTACAGTAACTGCTACCCATACCCTCATCAGGGTTTGCCTATGTTACAGTAACCACTACCCACACCCTCATCAGCATTTGTCTGTGTTACAGTAACCGCTACCCATATCCGCATCAAGGTTTATGGGTGTTCCATTAACCACTACCCATACCCTAACAGGTTTTGTCTGTGTTACAATAACCAATACCCACATCCCCATCAGGGTTTGCATGTGTTACAGTAACTGCTATCCAAACCCACATCAGGGCTTGTCTGTGTTACAGTAACCACTACAAATATTCCCATGAAAGTTTGTCTGTGTTATATTAACCACTATCCATGCCCCCATTGTTTCGGTGTTACAGTAACCACTACCCATGCCCCCATCAGGGTTTGTCTGTGTTACAGTAACCACTACCCATATCCCCATCAGGATTTGTCTGTGTTACAGTAACAACTACCCACATTCCCATCATGGTTTGTGTGTGTTACATAACTGCAACCCATACCCCCATCAGGGTTTGTCTGTGTTACAGAAATCACTACCCACACCCCCACCAGGGTTTGTTTTACAGTAACACTACCCTCCCCATCAGGGTTTGTCTGTTACAGTAACCACTAACCACACCCCATCAAAGTTTGTCTGTGTTACAGTAACTACTACTCACATCCCCATCAGGGTTTGAGTGTTGCAGTTACCACTACCCAAACCCCCATCGGGGTTTGTCTGTGTTACAGTAACCACTACCCATACCCCCATCAGAGTTTGTCTGCATTACAGTAATCACTACCCACACCCCATCAGTGTTTGTGTAATAGTAAATACTATCCAAACCCCATCAGTGTTTGTCTGTGTTATATTAACTGATACCCATATCCCCATCAGGGTTTGTTTGTGGTACAGTAACCACTACCCACACCCCATTAGTATTTGTATGTTGCCGTAACCACTACTCATACCCCATCAGGGTTTTTCTGTGTTACAGTAACCGCTGGCCATATCCCCATCAGGGTTTATGTGTGTTACATACCCACTACCCATACCCCCATCAGGGTTTGTCTGTGTTACAGTAACCACTACCCATTTCCCCATCAGGGTTTGTCTGTGTTACAATAACAACTACCCACATCCTCATCAGGATTTGCGTGTGTTACATAATCGCTACCCATACCACCATAAGGGTTTGTCTGTGTTTACAGTAACCATTACCCCCACCTCATCAGGGTTTGTCTGCATTGCAGTAACTGCTACCCATGCCCCCAACAGGTTTTGTGTGTGTTATAGTAACTACTAACCACACCCCATCAGTGTTTGTGTAATAGTAAACACTACCCAAACCCCATCAGTGTTTGTGTTACAGTAACCACTATCCACACTGGCATCAGGGTTTGTCTGTGTTACAGTAATTACTACCCATACCCCATCAGGGTTTTTCTGTGCTACAAAAACCACTACCCATGCCCCCATCAGGGTATGTCTGTGTTACATTAACCGCTACCCATATCCCCATCAGGGTTTGTCTGTGTTACAGTAACCACTACCCATACCCACATCAAAGTTTGTCTGTGGTACAATAACCACTACTCACACCATATCAGTGTTTGTCTGTGTGCAGTAACCTCTACCTATACCCCCATCAGGGTTTGTCTGTGTTACAGTAACCACTACCCACACCCCCAGCAGGGTTTGTCTGTGTTAAAGTAACCAGTACCCACACTCTCATCAGGGTTTCTCTTTGTTAGATTAACCACAACCCATATCCCATCAGGGGTTGTCTGTGTTACAGTAACCATTACCCCCACCCCATCAGGGTTTGTCTGCATTGCAGTAACTGCTACCCACACCCCAGCAGGTTTTGTGTGTGTTACAGTAACCATTATCCACACCTCATCAGTGTTTGTGTAACAGTAAACACTACCCAAACCCCATCAGTGTTTGTGTTACAGTAACCACTACCCACACTGCCATCAGGGTTTGTCTGTGTTACAGTAATTACTACCCATACCCCATCAGGGTTTTTCTGTGCTACAAAAACCACTACCCATGCCCCCATCAGGGTATGTCTGTGTTACATTAACCGCTACCCATATCCCCATCAGGGTTTGTCTGTGTTACAGTAACCACTACCCATACCCACATCAAAGTTTCTGTGGTACAATAACCACTACTCACACCCTATCAGTGATTGTCTGTGTTACAGTAACTACTAGCCACACCCCATCAGTGTTTATGTTACAGTAACTGCTACCTATACCCCAATCAAATTTGTCTGTGTTACATTAACCACTACCCATACCCCATCATGGTTTGTCTGTGTTACAGTAACTGCTACACAAACCTCCATCAGGGTTTGTCTGTGTTACAGTAACCACTACCCCATACCCCCATCAGGGTTTGTCTGTGATACAGTAACCACTACCCACACTCCATCAGGGTTTGTCTGCATTCCAGTAAACACTACCCACACCCCATCAGTGTTTGTGTGTGTTATAGTAATTCCTACCCATACCCTCATCAGGGTTTGTCTGTGTTGTAGTGAGCACTACCCATACCGCCATCAAAGTTTGTCTTACAGTCACCACTAACCATACTCCCATCAGGGTTTGTCTGTGTTACAGTAACAACCACCCATACCCCCATCAGGGTTTCTGTTTTACAGTGACCACTATGCTTACCCCAATCAGGGTTTGTGTGTTATAGTAACTCCTACCCACACCCGCATCAAAGTTTGTCTGTGTTACATTAACCACTACCCATACCCCCACCCGGGTTTGTCTGTGTTACAGTAACCACTACACATACCCCCATCAGAGATTGTTTGTGTTACAGTAACCACTACCCATGCCCCCATTGGAGTTTGTCTGTGCTGCAGTAACCATTACCCACACCACCATCAGGGTTTGTCTGTGTTGCAGTAACACTACACTCCGCCATCAGAGTATGTCTGTGTTACAGTAACCACTACCCACATCCCCATCAGGGTTTGTCTGTGTTACAATAACCACTACCTACATCACCATCAAGGTTTGTGTGTGTTACTGTAATCGCTACCCAAACCCCCATCAGGGTTTGTCTGTGTTACAGTAACCACTACCCATACCCCCATCAAAGTTTGTCTGTGTTACATTAACCGCTATCCATACCCAATCAGGGTTTGTCTGCATTACAGTAACAACTATCCACACCTCATCAGTGTTTGTGTGTGTTATAGTAACTGATAGCCATACCCTCATCAGGGTTTGTCTCTGTTACAGTGACCACTACCCATACCCCATCAAACTTTGTCTGTATTACAGTAATTACTACCCACACCCCCATCAGTGTTTGCCTGTGTTACAGTAACCATTAGCCACACTCCATCTGTGTTTGTGTAACAGTAACCACTACCCACACCTCATCAATTTTTGTCGGTGTTACCAACTTTTCTAAAGCAAATTTCACACTCCTCAAAACCGAGGTGGAATCCTTCAAAGCCCCCGGGCCTGTGGAAAATACGGCCCAGACCACAGAATCCTTTATAAACGCATTCTATGAACACCTTCAGGAATGCATGGATCATGCGATCCCAAATAAAACCAAGACCCAATCCTCCAAAGGCAGACGTCCTGTCTGGTGGACCCCAGCCATAAACAAACTATACAATAGAAGGAGGAAGCTACTAAATGATAGAGCAAAATCCCAAAAAGGGAAAGGCATCACTGATCAGTATTAGCAAAAAACAACGGGCACTCATAAAATTGTCTAAGGCCAGCTTCGAGAGAAAAATTGCACAGGACACTAAGGATAATCACAAGGCTTTTTTTAGTTATGTTAGGAACCTGGGTGGTAATTCCCAGATATGCTCAGAATTAGTCCAAAATGACAAAAAATACACTGAACCCACAGACATTGCCAACATCCTAGCTGACAGGTTCAGCGCAAACTTCTCCCCCCCTCCCCACCAAAAGGGCAAATATCTATCCCAGCAGAGTGCTGCCCCCCTGACATCTCAGATGCTCAGGTAAGAGCCGCCCTCTCCAAAGCAAAAAACACAGCATCAATGGGGCCAGACAGTGTCCCGGGCTGCGTCCCACATGAACTCCAAGAAGAGCTAAACCCAAACATAAAACTACTGTTCAATCTCAGCCTTACTACATGATATGTGCCCAAAGAGTGGCATACAGCAACAGTGGTCCCTCTTCATAAAGGTGGTGCCTCAACGGATCCTGGAAACTATCGCCCCATAAGCCTGACTAGCTTGGTCTGCAAAGCTATGGAAAGGATCATCATGGACCTCATAAATAAAGATATTGGGGACCTACAGACACTGGATCCTACCCAGTTCGGCTTTGTTAAGGGCAGATCCTGCCTCTTAAACCTGGCTGATTTCTTTGAAACAGTCACCAAGGCCATTGACGAGGGGAAGGTGGTCCACACAGCCTATCTGGACCTCACAAAAGCCTTCGATACAATACCCCACTTGGGAATTATAGATAAGCTCACCAGCTTAAATATAAACCCCTATGTCACTAGATGGATTGCAAACTGGCTCAAGGACAGAACCCACATGGTTAGAATTGCTGGAGCCATGTCAGACTCCAAACCAGTTACAAGTGGTGTCCCACAAGGCTCAGTCCTGGGACCTCTCTTGTTCGGTATATATTTCTTGGAGGTACAGGCCAACACGAAAGGACTGTGGCTGACCAAGTTCGCAGATGACTGCAAACTGGGCGCCATAATCGACTCTCCAGCCAACACAAGCATCCTCCAAAAGGGCCTCATAGAAACAGACAACTGGTGCCAGAGCCGTGGCCTCAAGCTAAATGCCAAAAAGTGTATAGTCATCCCCTTTGGCAAAAACAAAGTGCCCTCAAATTACCACATAGGTGGTAATCCATTAAGTACAGAAGAAGTAATTAGGGACCTGGGGACCCAAGTTGATAGCAATCTCTCATTTGACAACCACGTGGCCAAAGTGGTTAGAAAAACATTTTATATAGCCCACCTAATCATGAAGGGATTCACATCTAGATCAGGGAGGTCATCGTGCCTCTTTACTCATCCCTCATCAGGCCCATAATTGAGTACAATGCCCCTTTTGGGATGCACCTTACCAGACACCTGCAGCAACTGGAAAGACCCCAAAAGTACCTCACCAAGAGGATCATAGGGCTCAAACAGATGCCATATGCTGCCCGGTTAAAGAAACTCCAGCTCTACTCAGTGACATACCGCCTGCTCAGAGGCGATCTGTGCCTGACATATAAAGCCATGTCCAACCCGGAATTAATGGACATGCTGCACCTCAGAAAATCCAAATCCCATCAAGCTACGCGCTCGAGAGACTTGAACCTCAGCACTGAAATAAATAGTACATGCTGGAGGGACAGATTCATAGCCCAGAGGCTCCCTTCACTCTGGAATAAAATCCCAGTCCAGGTTAGGCAGAGTCCCTCATTGACTCTCTTCAAGAGGAATCTTGATGAGTGGATGGGAGATCGTAGGTTTACCCCGGGTATCACTTCTGTGTCACTGTTAGACAGAGGCACAGTATACTAACCTCGAAAAAGGGCATAGCAAAATAAATTTAAAATGGGTGGCGAAAGCCAAACATATTCTGGCTAGGCTTATAAATGCCCTAGGGCAGATAGCCTAGTATGAACCTATGAACCTATGAACCTATAACCACTACTCATACTCTCATCAGGGTTTGCGTGTGTTACATAACCACTTCCAATAGCACCATCAGGGTTTTCTTTGTTACAGTAATCACTACTCACACCCCAGCAGGGTTTGTCTGTGTTACAGTAACTGCTACCCCTATCCCCATCAGGGTTTATCTGTGTTACAGTAACCACTACACACATCCCCATTAGGGTTTGAGTGTGTTACAATAACCACTACTCATACCCCCATCAAGGTTTGTCTGTGTTACAGTAACCACTACACACATCCCCGTTAGGGTTTGAGTGTGTTACAATAACCACTACTCATACCCCCATCAAGGTTTGTCTGTGTTACAGTAACCACTACCCATACCCTCATCAGGGCTTGTCTGTGTTACAGTAACCACTACCAATACTCCCATGAAATTTTGTCTGTGTTACAGTAACCACTACCCATACCCCTGTTGGAGTTTGTCTGTGCTACAGTAACCACTACCCGCACCTCCATCAGGGTTTGTCTGTGTTACAGTAACCGCTAGCCATATCTCCATCAGGATTTGTCTGCGTTAGTGACAACTACCCACATCCCATCATGGTTTGTGTGTAACAGTAACCACTACCCATATCCCCATCAAAATGTGTCTGTGTTACATTAACCACTACCCATACCCCACCATGATTTATCTGCATTACATTAATCACTACCCACACCCCATCAGTGTTTGTGTGTGTTATAGTAACTGATAGCCATACCCTCATCAGGGTTTGTCTCTGTTACAGTGACCACTACCCATACCCCATCAAACTTTGTCTGTGTTACAGTAACTACTACCCACACCCCCATCAATGTTTGCCTGTGTTACAGTAACCACTAGCCACACTCCATCTGTGTTTGTGTAACAGTAACCACTACCCACACCCCATCAATTTTTGTCAGTGTTACCATAACCACTACTCATACTCCCATCAGGGTTTGCGTGTGTTACATAACTACTTCCCATAGCACCATCAGGGTTTTCTTTGTTACAGTAATCACTACTCACACCCCAGCAGGGTTTGTCTGTATTACAGTAACTGCTACCCCTATCCCCATCAGGGTTTGTCTGTGTTACAGTAACCACTACACACATCCCCATTAGGGTTTGAGTGTGTTACATAACCAGTGACTGTACCCTCATCAGGGTTTGTCTGTCGTACTGTAACCAATACCCACACCCCCAGCAGGGTTTGTCTATGTTACAGTAACACTACCCACACCCCCATCAGGGTTTGGCTATTACAATACCCACTACTCATACCCTCATCAAGGTTTGTCTGTGTTACAGTAACCACTACCCACATCCCCATCAGGGTTTGTGTGTGTTACAGTAACTGCTATCTAAACCCACATCAGGCTTTGTCTGTGCTACAGTAACCACTACCCATACCCTCATCAGGGCTTGTCTGTGTTACAATAACCACTACCAATACTCCCATGAAATTTGTCTGTGTTACAGTAACCACTACCCATACCCCTGTTGGAGTTTGTCTGTGCTACCATAACCACTACCCACACCTCCATCAGGGTTTGTCTGTGTTATAGTAACCGCTAACCATATCCCCATCAGGATTTGTCTGCATTACAGTGACAACTACCCACATCCCATCATGGTTTGTGTGTAATAGTAACCACTACCCATATCCCCATCAAAATGTGTCTGTGTTACATTAACCACTACCCATACCCCATCATGATTTATTTGCATTACATTAATCACTACCCACACCCCATCAGTGTTTGTGTAATAGTAAATACTACCCACACCCCAAGAGTGTTTGTATATGTTATAGTAACTGATACCCATATCCCCATCAGGGTTTGCCTGCGTTACAGTAACCACTACCAACACCCCATCTGTGTTTATGTAACAGTAAGCACTACCCACACCCCATCAATTTTTACAGTAACTCTACCCATATCCCCATCAGGGTTTGTTGGTGTTACAGTAATGACTACCCACACCCACCATAAGGGATTGTCTGTGTTACAGTAATTACTATGCATACCCCCACTGGGGTTTTTCTGTGCTACAATAACCACTACCCATGCTCCCATCAGGGTATGTCTGTGTTACCTTAACTGCTACCCATATCCCCATCAGCATTTGTCTGTGTTACAGTAACCACTACCCACATCCCTATCAGGGTTTCCGTATGTTACATAACCACTACCCATATCCCCATCAGGGTTTGTCTGTGTTACAGTAACCACTACCCACACCCCCATCAAAGTTTGTGGTACAATAACCACTACTCCCACCCCATCAGGGTTTGTCTGTGTTACAGTAACTATTAGCCATACCACACCAGTGAACTACTACCCATACCCCCATCAAAGTTTGTCTGTGTTACATTAACCACTAGCCATACCCCATCAAGGTTTGTCTGTGTTACAGTAACCACTACCCACATCCCCATCAGGGTTTTTCTGCATTTCAGTAAACACTACCCACACCTCATCAGTTTTTGTGTAATAGTAAATACTACCCACACCCCATCAGTGTTTGTGTGTTATAGTAACTCCTACCCATGCCCCCATCAGGGTTTGTCTGTGTTACATTGAGCACTACCCATACTCCCATCAAAGTTTGTTTGTCTTACAGTCATGACTACCCATAGCCCCATTAGGGTTTCTCTGTGTTACAGTAACCACTACCCACGCCCCCATCAGGGTTTGTCTGTGTTACAATGACCACTACCCATACCTCCATCAGGGTTTGTGTGTGTTATAGTAACTTCTACCCATACCCCCATCAAAGTTTGTCTGTTACATTAATCACTCCCCATACCCCATTGGGGTTTGTCTGTGCTACAGTAACCACTACCCATGCCCTCATCAGGGTTTGTCTGTGTTACAGTAACCGCTACCCATATCCCCATCAAGGTTTGTCTATGTTACAGTAACCACTACCCACATCCCGATCAGGGTTTGCATGTGTTACATAACCGCTACCCATTCCCCCATCAGGGTTTGTCTGTGTTGCAGTAGCTACTGCCCATACCACCATCAGGGTTTGCCTGTGTTACAGTAATTGCTACCCAAACCCCCATTAGGATTTGTCTATGTTACAGTAACCGCTATCTATACCCCATCAGGGTTTGTCTGCATTACAGTAACTACCCACACCCCATCAGTGTTTGTGTGTGCTATAGTAACTGCTACCCACATCCCCATCAGGGTTTGTCTGTGTTACAGTAGCCACTACCCACATCCCCATCAGAGTTTGTGTGTGTTACAGTAATCGCTACCCAAACCCCCATTAGGATTTGTCTGTTACAGTAACTGCTATCTATACCCCATCGGGATTTAGCTGCATTACAGTAACAACTTCCCACACCCCATCAGTGTTTGTGTGTGTTATAGTAACTGCTACCCATACCCTCATCAGGGTTTGTCTCTGTTACAGGGACCACTACCAATACCCCTATCAAGCTTTGTCTGTGTTACAGTAAGTACTACCCACACCCCCATCAGTGTTTGCCTGTGTTACAGTAACCACTAGCCACACCCCATCTGTGTTTGTGTAAGAGTAACCACTATCCACACCCCATCAATTTTTGTCGGTGTTACCGTAACCACTACTCATACCCCCATCAGGGTTTTCTTTGTTACAGTACACCCCAGCAGGATTTGTCTGTGTTACAGTAACTGCTACCCCTATCCCCATCAAGGTTTGTCTGGATTGCAGTAACCACTGCCTACATCTCCATTAGTGTTCGAGTGTGTTACGTAACCTCTAAACATACCCTCATCAGGGGTTGTCTGTGTTACTGTAACCAATACCCACACCCCCATCAGGGTTTGTCTCTGTTACAATAACACTACCCACACCCCCATCAGGGTTTGTCTGTGTTACAGTAACCACTACCCACATCCCAGTCAGGGTTTGTCTGTGTTACAGTAACCACTACCCACACCCCCATCAGGGTTTGCATGTGTTACAGTAACCACAACCCACATCCCCATCAGGGTTTGTCTGTTACAGTAACCACTACCCACACCCCCATCAGGGTTTGTCTGTGTTACAGTAACCACTACCCACACCCCCATAAAAGTTTCTGTGTTGCATTAACCACTATGCATACCCCATCTAGGTTTGTCTGCATTACTGTAACCACTAACCGCACCCCATCAATGTTTGTGTAATAGTAAATAGTATCCATAACCCATCAGCGTTCGTCTGAGTTATTGTAACTGCTACCCATACCCCCATCAGGGTTTGTGTGTGTTACAGTAACCACTATCCACAGTCCCATAAAATATATAAAAATAATTTCTTCCCAACTCCCCACTCAATTCTTTCCTTCTCATTGTTTTTCTGTGTGTTCTCTGCTTGACCTTCCCCATTTCTGACTGCCTTATCACCCCAGTTACTTCTCGTTAAACATAATAGGGACTTTGCTGCATTACCATTGTATGGGCTCACTGCTGTGGTGCAGCACTTCCATATGCATGTGAGTACACATTGTCGTGGATATACCATCTGCCTGTTAGTGGAGCAAGGTCATGTGACCTGCTATAATATGTTGCATTTATTTATTTATTTATTTTTTATTTTACATTTGTTTACAGGGAAAGTCCAACTGGACACAGGTCCATTTTCAGCAGAGGCCAAGGGAGAAAAGCTTCACATTACAACACATTACATGAGAGTAAAAAGAAGTAGAACATACATACATACATATGGCATATATTCACATCAGAACAACATGCTGGCGATTCACAAACACACGTATAGCATATATACACAGAACAAGACATCATGTTAGTGATTAACATTTCTTATTATATCTCGTCACAGTGCCTGCCAATTTCTTGAGTGAATAGCCTTTTTATGCAGCACTAGCCCCAGCAGGTCTGCACTAAGTTATTGCAGGTATGCACTACGTTATTGCAGGTCTGCACTAAGTTATTGCAGGTATGCACTACGTTATTGCAGGTATGCACTACGTTATTGCAGGTCTGCACTACGTTATTGCAGGTCTGCACTACGTTATTGCAGGTCTGCACTACGTTATTGCAGGTATGCACTAAGTTATTGCAGGTCTGCACTACGTTATTGCAGGTCTGCACTACGTTATTGCAGGTCTGCACTAAGTTATTGCAGGTCTGCACTAAGTTATTGCAGGTATGCACTACGTTATTGCAGGTATGCACTACGTTATTGCAGGTCTGCACTACGTTATTGCAGGTCTGCACTACGTTATTGCAGGTATGCACTACGTTATTGCAGGTATGCACTACGTTATTACAGGTATGCACTACGTTATTGCAGGTCTGCACTACATTATTGCAGGTATGCACTACGTTATTGCAGGTATGCACTACGTTATTGCAGGTATGCACTAAGTTATTGCAGGTCTGCACTACGTTATTGCAGGTCTGCACTAAGTTATTCCTGCTTGCTTACTTTCTATTTTGTTGCATCATGCAACTTTGATCATGCTACTTTTTATGCAGCAAGACATTATCATTTTTTAATTCCAGTTTAACCATAAGTCCTAGGCACACCTATGGCCTACCTTAGCCTGGGAATGGACAAACAAAATTAAGAATTGTGAAGCAACAAGTCTATGTGTTGTGTGTTGGACATTTAATATAGTATGCCAGTGACAGTCAGTTAAACTGGCTGAAGCTGCTTTTCATCTGTAACTAAGTCCTTTAATAACTCACAGTAAGATGAGAGCCAATCATAAAGAAAATAGTGCCACAGGCGAGGGGAAAACAAAAACTATTGTCATTTTGTGTAGTTCATTTAGTTGCTAATAAACTATTAACATAAAAATCCTATCAAAGGTAGTAGCTTAGAATCCTAATACAAATAAATGATTTATGATGAAATAATAAAAACAAAAATATTGCATCTGCTACCACCAACCTCAGAGTGAGAATATGGACTACATTAAAAGACAAAACAAATGACAAAAAGACGAAAACCTTTTTCTGCAAGAAGGTAAGTTTCTGTGCACACCTTGCCCTCCCTTACTTGAATATAGTCTGTGGGAACAAACCATTGCTTCTACTTCCTGGTGCAGCATTCTTTCACTTAAAACGCTGCCCTATAACTTCAGCTGCAGCTCAAAAGATAAAGTAAATCATGAAACTTTCAACTCCTTAACACCATATTCCTTACAAGGCACATAAAGTCAACCAAAAGTAATAGGTTTGGCGGTCTTCAGTATTTTTAATCAGACACACATAGACTTGAACAAGATGAGTGTGAAGAAACATCAGTCTCGCAGAAATTGAGTACTTTCCGAAACACAATAATTATCTCCACATGATGAAATATAAGCACATGTATATGTCACCTATCATGCTTAAATTCCCACAGTAATTAAACAGTTTATGTGCGAAATTAAAGCAGTGACAAATCATAGAAGCTGTAACCACTCAGAACAGCCATTACTTTACAAGGTAGTCTTCAATAAGGTGATAATCTTTTCTGTCAATGATTTATGCATAACCTTACAGTACCATCTGACCGATCACAAATTTTACAAAAATCTACAAAGGACACAAAAATTGCAGTCTTCCTGAAATGATTTGGGGAAGTGATGCCTGTGATCCATGAACATTTGTGTGTGTGTGTGTGTGTGTGTGTGTGTGTGTGTGTGTGTGTGTGTGTGTGTGTGTGTTTGTGTATGTGCTTTTGTTTACAGGCTGGCAATAAAATGAAAAAAAACTTAAAAGTGTTGTGAGGCAGCACCTTTAACTGCTGAACATATTGTTTTTATTTTTTGTTTGCTGAGAGGCTATTTTTAACCTTGAGTTTTGTTGTCTATTAGTAATGCAGATTTTTCTTAAGAAATGACAATGATGGGTTACATTGTGCAAAGTAAATTATACTTGGAAAAAAAATCAGGGAGCAAAGTAGCAGTGCTTGTTCTGAACATTACAGATATATTTCAAACATACCTCTCAGGTGTCTCTGATTTTGCAGAATATTCCTGATTTTCTTCATATTTTTCGCTGTCCTTTATAAATCTGTTGATTTTTTGGTAAATTACTGCAGATTACAGAGAGTCAATAATGCTAGTTAGAGTCTAATACTTCTTAATGTTCATAAAACACATGTTTATGCAAAACCTAGTGTTCTATTAACCTTTTAAGGGAATTAGGGTAATATTTAAAAAAATGGCCCTGATTTGGATTTGGGGCATTTGATTATACCACATAATATTTCACTTTGTCCAGAATTTTTGAGCAAAGATGTTGAGAGGTATGATTTCAAACACACTGTTACAGAACCAGAGGTTTATTTGCTTTTTTCTTTATATTGAATTCTTGGTTGGCTCTTTGTTGGCTTTGCACAGCTGTATACATTAAGTAGTGGAGTTACGTATATATAAGTATGGAAGGTGTTGTGGAGTGTGGGGGGGGGGTGCCAAAACTGCCTTTTCATCCTTCACTGAATTGAAATATTGACCTGTTTGTTTCATCCATTTGAAGCTTCAGTTACTTGAGTGTCTCTGAAACATCACGAGAGGCAAAAGACATACCTGTTTGTTAACACTCTTACTTCATCATATATGTCAACTGGTTGTTGTACTTCAATTAGTGCTGACATGAATGCAATAAACCTTTAAGCCAATACACTATTATTTTTATTTGTGAGTGGAAGTTACTAAACTGAATTAGTAAAATAAAATGACAAAAAATGATCTCAGCTTAAGACTATGACGTTTGCTTCTTACTATTAGGTGCAGTGTATCCTGGAGCTGTTTTAGCGTTGCATTCTAGCTAAACTGTAGCTGCCCTATGTCATTGTCATACAGCTGCCCCCACCCTCCCATTCTCACATTTCTCTGTGTTTTCCTCTTTAACAACTCTGGTCCTTTATCTTCCCCTACAGTCCTCCTTTATGGTGCTCATATTCTATTATCTCTTTCATCTGTAAGTTCTTCTAGTGTCTCATGCCCTGTCTTGTTTACTTACCAAGACTGTACTGCAGATTTTCTGGTTTATTTGTTTAGCTACCATGAATAATTTGATTTTACTTCTGTTTTATTTTTATTTTAAGACCCTGTCCGGTTCGATTCTCAGCTAGAGCGTCTTCTGCGTGGAGACATGCGTGAATGGGCATACCTTCGTTGAAGGTTGTGCATCAGGGCTGGTAACTCTGCATGTAAAAATCAATTACCAATCATTAGCAGACCGGAGTTCTGCTGTGGTGACCCCTAACCGGGAAAAGCCGAAAGACGCACACGCACACTTATTTTTATTTCTTGTATTTGGTATAGTGCTAATCATACATAAACCTCATGGAAACATTGCTTGCATAATTGTGATCACTGCTCTAACTATTAATTATCTATTCTCCTGGGTTACCACAGAATATATACATTTTCCACTAGTAATTCTCACCCAGTACCTATAACAACTGGGAGGCATAATGTGCCACTCTAGGTCAACCAACAGTCATAAGCTGTCAGACACATTTTCTCTTCATATATTTTTGTCATTGAACTGTAGAAGACAATATTTTCACAGACTGAAAAAAAAAAACTTCAAATAAATATGCCCCAATACCCTCTTGCAAACAGTCTTTTATTCATTGTCACTACTGAAAGCAAAGTGCAGCCAAGTTAGTGCTGCTAATGGTGAGACAAAATAGGATATAGAAATAAAAATGAAACGCTACAGCTTTTGAAACTGATGCTTTGCAGTGAATTTCCAGCTATAGTTAATTTAAAAATCCAGTATTCTGATTGAGTTTTTTGTATCAGCATTAACACCATCTCTGCAAAGAAAATAAAGTTCGGGCGGTAGTAGTGCACCTTGGGGCTGTTGCTTAGCAACAGAGAGTTCTATAAAAACACTAAGCAGTATAAATGATAGACAGCTGAAATGCCCTCTTTGCTGGAACCAGAACAATAGAAAGTGCCTGTCAGCTGTAGAGTGGGCTTCATTAAGAGGTCACCATGATGTCTGCTTCCTGTTAAGTCTTTCAGTTCAATGTAACTTTGAGAGTAAAGAGAGGAAGAGAGAAATAGAAGAGTTAGAGAGAGACAGGGAGAGGAGAAAATTCTGACAAATGCAGCATATTTTTACACACACACACACACACACACACACACACACACACACATATATATATATATATATATATATATATATATATATACACATATATACATGCATACACATGGGAGCCATTAAGTAGGTCGGCAGCGTTTAAAGTCACATTTGTTTTGTTGACACACTTTGGAAAAAAATCAAGGTGTTATTTTTGTATGCACAGAAATAATTTCTCAGAGCATGTGCATGCATCATTATTTTTTTTTTAATTTTTGTGTTAATGTTAGCAATGCTGATATTTTAAGTGTTTTGGTTTATTTAAGTATATATATATATATATATATATATATATATATATATATATATATATATATTCGCATGTACATGGTCTAATATATATATGGGACCGGATGGTGTCCCCGGCTGTGTGCTTCATGAACTCAACGAGGAATTAAACCCACAGTTAGGACAGCTGTTTAATCTTAGCCTCACCTCAGGATACGTACCCAAGGACGCACGGCGACTGTGGTCCCACTTCATAAGGGCGGTGCCTCCACAGACCCTGGAAATTACCGCCCCATTAGCTTGACAAGCCTTATCTGCAAAGCCATGGAGAGGATCATAATGGAACTCATAAATAAAGACATAGGGAACTTGCAGACTTTGGATCCAACCCAGTTTGGCTTTGTCAAAGGCAGATCCTGCCTCTTAAACTTGGTTGACTTTTTCGAGACAGTCACCAAGGCCATTGATGAGGGAAAGGCAGTCCATACAGCCTACCTCGACCTGGCAAAGGCCTTCACACAATACCCCACTCAGGTATCATCGAAAAACTCATCAGCTTGAATGTAAACCCATACATCACAAGATGGGTTGCAAACTGGCTAAGCGACAGAACCCACAGGGTCAGAGTTGCTGGAGCCATGTCAGACTCAAAGCCTGTCACAAGTGGTGTCCCACAGGGCTCAGTCCTGGGTCCACTCTTGTTCGGCATCTACTTTTCTGAAGTACAAGCAAACACAGGAGGGTTATGGCTGACAAAGTTTGCAGATGACTGCAAACTGGGCGCCATAGTCGAAAACACATCTGACACAGATATCCTCCAGAAGGGCCTCACAGAAACGGATAACTGGTGCCAGAGCCATGGCCTGAAGTTAAACGCCAAAAATGCATAGTCATACCCTTCGGGAAAAACAAGGTTACCCCTAGCTACCATATAGGTGACAATCCACTGAGCACAGAAAAAGTCATCAGGGATCTGGGGACCCAAGTTGACAGTAGTCTTTCGTTTGACACTCATGTTGCTAAAGTAGTTAGGAAAGCCTTCTATATCGCCCACCTGATCATGAAGGGATTCACATCTAGATCAAGGGAGGTCATCGTCCCCTGTACTCATCACTCATTAGACCTATGATTGAGTACAATGCCTCGTTCGGAATGTATCTGACCAGACACCTGATGCAGCTTGAAAGGCCCCAAAAGTTCCTCACCAAAAGGATAAAGGGTCTCAAAAATATGTCTTATGCTGCCCGACTGAAAGAACTCCAGCTTTATTCAGTCTCATACCGCTTGCTCAGAGGTGACCTGTGCCTGACATATAAGGCCATGTCAAACCCAGATTTGATGAATATGCTTCACCTCAAAAATCTAGATCCCTCAGAACCACAAGGGCGGAGACTTAAACCTTGACACGGTTATAAATAGAACGTGCTGGAGGGACAGATTCATCACCCAGAGACTCCCTATGCTGTGGAACAAAATCCCGGTACATGTGAGGCAGAGCACCTCGCTGGCCTTGTTCAAGAGGAATCTTGACCAATGGATGGGAGATCGCAGATATACCCCAGGGATTACTTCAGTGTCACTGCTTGACAGAGGCACAGAAAAATGATAGGCATAGTTTTTATTCAAACTAAAGGGGTGGCGAAAGCCACATAACTATGGGCTAGGCTTATAAATGCCCTTGGGCAGATAGCCTAGTATGAACCTATGAACCTATATATATATATATATATATATATATATATATATGTATGTATATATAATTGTCAGCAAACACTGAAAAAAAAAAGGATAAGAAAAAAAAAACATCAATTGCAGTAGATTTAACGCAAAACATTGAACATATACCCCCTGGAACTTATATATACCAACTCTGAGATCATGCAAGAACAGGGCCCCACGGCACAGAGGTCTCACACACACACACACACACACACACACACACACACACACACACACACACACACACACCCACATTGTCAAAGAAAGCTAGCAGCACTAACGCATGACAAAATCAGTATTCTAAATGCTCAATATTACTGACTGCGACTATACATAGATACATATGGTGTGTGTGTGTGTGTGTGTGTGTGTGTGTGTATATATATATATATATATATATATATATATATATATATTACATTTTATATATATATATATATATATATATATATATATATATATATATATATATATATATTATGCTTGAAAATGAATGAGGTTCAAAGTTAGTGTGTGTGTCTTTTCGGATTTCCCAGTTAGGGGTTGCCACAGCGGAACTCCAGTCCGCTAATGATTGGCAGTTGATTTTTACGTGCCGAGTTGCCAGCCGTGACGCACAACCTTCAACAAAGGTACGCCCATTCACGCATGTCTCCACGCAGAAGACGCTCTAGCCGAGAATCGAACCAGACAGCATTTTACAGTGAGGCGACAACGCTACCGCAGCACCACCACCGCAGTGTCAAAGTTAGTATGCTTGCAAAAGAGACATATCTGTTTGAATTCCCCCCAAGAAAAAAAACAGCAAACATGTCAATAACTATAAGCAGACAGTGGTAGATGCGGCCTCTTCAGATTATATAAAAATGCAGAGGTGTTAAAACAGATAAACTACTCATTTTACATTAATTCAAAGCTGTCTGAAGTGACGCAGTTTTGAATTAAAGTACTCAATGAACTCAGGAAAGTTTGAGTTCTATGATTTGGCAGACTCAGCACTCTTGTGTTCTTAAAATGGTCACTTAAGTGAATGCTTACAGCTGCATTACCATGCTTTTCTGCATCTTGTCATTTCAAGGTATATATCAGAAGATAAGAATGAATGGAAAGTTGAGTACTTTAGTCATTGGTAAATCCATAGTTTTCAGCATAACCAGTGCACTGCACTTGTTTCTTATTGTGTCTTTATTTTTTTCATTGTCTGTCTTCTTCACTTCTGAAATCCCACTGTTAGCTAAATGTCGAGACCCTGACGTAAAAGTTCACTTACAGCTTTATGTGAATAATTAGCTTGCCATGTTTTTCTATGCCCAACACCTTCCTTCTGCTCCATTTCTTAGGACTCCCTTAACTTTCAGTATTTTTTCTTTGCTACATTCCCTTCCTGTTCCCCATTTATTTTTGAAAAATGCTTCCTTCACATACCCTTCTCGTCTGGCTTGTAAGGTGTATGCATTTCAGCTATTAACTCTTTACTGTATGGATTTAGATGCTGGCATAACCTTTTTTGTGTATAATTTCTTTCATCAATTTATCCTGTGATCTTTCAGAGATTCAGCTTTAAGATTTTGCAAGGAAGTGGCGATGGGATTTTTGTATCAACCCACAGAGATGTACTGCCACTTCTCCTTATTATGGTGGCACCTACTTATGCTTCTGCATTAAAACAATTCTCTTAAATTATGCAGCACAACAATAGCGTTGTTACATTAAATAATGGAGTCCAGTCCAAACCAAATGCTATGCACGTGGGGGATGCAAGGCCTAACCAAACCATGAAGAAACAAAAATGGCCAGCACAGTGTAGCAGTCGAATATGCAGCTCAAAACCAGATAGTGATCGATCAGACTTTTATTATAAATAAAAAACAGACCGGTTTCGGCAAAATTATGCCTTCTTCAGTGTTGAGCAAACAATCAAAATAGACACAATAAAAAATGCAAATTTATACAGAGTGTTAACCAATAAGCACATGAATGTGCTGTTGAAACTCATGAATAATACATGATATATTGTGAACTGGCTAACACTGTACCTGAGACCATGGCTAATATTTGTGTTACACCTGTAACAGATAGTTCCAAAAACATCACAAAAACCAAAATCATAATAAACTATGGAACCATAAAGGCTATAATTATACATAATAAAATATGTACATCCATAGTCATGATTATATTAAATATAAAAATATATATAAAAAATGGAAGAAAAGAAATTATAAGGGGCTCATTTCGAAAACAGACGTAATGAGTGGCTCTGGCTACTCCTTGTAATATATGTATATTTGAAAAATGGGATAAAATGATTCAGAAAATATTATACCTGATATAGTTGGTAAATAAGGTGGGAGTCTATACATCCTTCTCCATTGACTGAGTGTTAGAGATGATCATTGAGACCAGGTGGAAAAAGTGCGCCCAAAGTGATTATCCAGTACTTTTCTTTGTGATTGAGGATACCATGCCACCCTTGTGGGTTGCTGCGATCACTCACTATGCGGTCAATAATCATAAACATGAACTGTGCTTGTTGATGTTTTAATACATGTCGATATAAGGCATTGGTCTCCCTTTTGTTTTTAATGTCACTTCGATGTTCATTTATTCATGACCTGAGTGGCCTAGAAGTCTGACCAACATAGAATGCCCCACAATGACATGATGCCAGGTAAACAACCCAATCACTGCTACAGTTTCCAAAGATTTTACAGTCGAAGACCTTACTAGTGTTGTGACTCGAAAAGTTCTGAGACTTGGTGATCTGTTTACAAGACCCACAGTGGCCACATGGGTGTGTACCCAATAGTTCATGTCCCATTATTGTGAGCTGTTTATAAATTGCTCCACCACTACCAATATGTTTGTAATGAGAAAGATGGGACCCCAGTGTTTTGCCTTTTCTATATGAGAATTGACATTCCTCACCCAGAAAAGATCTGAGTTGTTCATTGGCTAATAGGATATTCCTATGTCTGTTTATGATATCCCTGATCATGTAATAGTTCCTACCATATGTTGTGATAAATCTGATGGTGGGTGATCTGGAATCACCAGAAGAGGTCTTATAATCTAGCAGTCTATTCCTATTCATCTGAGAGGAACGTGTCCATGCTGTGTTGATATCTGCAAAATGATACCCCCTACTGGCAAATCTGCGACATAAGTCAAGACTAGCAATGTCATAATCTGATTTGGTAGAGCTAAGGATTATGTATCTATTACCCAAGATTCACAAATCACTAACTAAACCTCCAGGAAGACCAATTGTTTCAGGCATTGGTTCCTTGACTGAACCCTTGTCAGCCTTCCTGACACAATATCTAAAACCTCTTCTGGGTTTCGTCAGGGCAAGGCTACAGGACACTACACAGTTCCTCAAAATCATTGAGGATACACAATTAGAGCCTGGGTGGCTAATGTGCTCACTGGATGTCAAGGCCTTGTATACCAGTATGCCACATTGGGCTGGCTTACAAGCCCTTAAATATTGGTTGGATAGGGCTGGTTTATACTCACCAGTGTTTAATACGCTATTGATTTGCATGTCGGAACATGTACTCAACAAGAATGTTTTTTATTTTCAAGGACAATGCTATTGGCAACTACAGGGTACAGCTATGGGAGCATCTTTTGCTCCCATTTATGCTGACCTGTTTATGGCATTTTTTGAAGAGTGCATGATTTATGATGCATCTCATAATATATACTTGGTAGAAATGGACATCTGGCGTAGGTACCTGGATGACTGTTGGATGGTATGGCGTGCGGATGTGGGATATTTGCATGAATTTGTAGAATATCTCAATGGTAACATCTGGGGAATTGAATTTTCTATTACCTTTGACATGCAGACTATCAATTTTTTGGATGTAACGATTTCAAGAAATCATGACCATAACGTGGCTATCAGAGTGTTTCGCAAATACCCCCAATATAATACTCTATTACATGCATCAAGCATGCACCCACGTCATACCATCAGAAACATCCCGGTTTCACAATTTATGCGCATGAAACGCCTTAGCTCTACCAAATCAGATTATGACATTGCTAGTCTTGACTTATGTCGCAGATTTGCCAGTAGGGGGTATAATTTTGCAGATATCAACACAGCATAGACACGTTCCTCTCAGATGAATAGGAATAGACTGCTAGATTATAAGACCTCTTCTGGTGATTCCAGATCACCCACCATCAGATTTATCACAACATATGGTAGGAACTATTACGTGATCAGGGATATCATAAACAGACATTGGAATATCCTATTAGCCAATGAACAACTCAGATCTTTTCTTGGTGAGGAATGTCAATTCTCATATAGAAAAGGCAAAACATTGGGGTCCCATCTTTCTCATTACAAACATATTGGTAGTGGTGGAGCAATTTATAAACAGCTCACAATAATGGGACATGAACTATTGGGTACACACCCATGTGGCCATTGTGGGTCTTGTAAACAGATCACCAAGTCTCAGAACTTTTCGAGTCGCAACACTAGTAAGGTCTTCGACTGTAAAATCTTTGGAAACTGTAGCAGTGATTGGGTTGTTTACCTGGCATCATGTCATTGTGGGGCATTCTATGTTGGTCAGACTTCTAGGCCACTCAGGTCACGAATAAATGAACATCGAAGTGACATTAAAAACAAAAGAGAGACCAATGCCTTATATCGACATGTATTAAAACATCAATAAGCACAGTTCATGTTTATGATTATTGACCGTATAGTGGGTGATCGCAGCAACCCACAAGGGTGGCATGGTATCCTCAATCACAAAGAAAAGTACCGGATAATCACTTTGGGCGCACTTTTTCCACCTGTTCTCAATGATCATCTCTAACACTCTGTCAATGGAGAAGGATGTATAGACTCCCACCTTATTTACCAACTATATCAGGTATAATATTTTCTGAATCATTTTATCCCATTTTTCAAATATACATATATTACAAGGAGTAGCCAGAGCCACTCATTACGTCTGTTTTCGAAATGGGCCCCTTATAATTTCTTTTCTTCCATTTTTTATATATATTTTTATATTTAATATAATCATGACTATGGATGTACATATTTTATTATGTATAATTATAGCCTTTATGGTTCCATAGTTTATTATGATTTTGGTTTTTGTGATGTTTTTGGAACTATCTGTTACAGGTGTAACACAAATATTAGCCATGGTCTCAGGTACAGTGTTAGCCAGTTCACAATATATCATGTATTCATGAGTTTCAACAGCACATTCATGTGCTTATTGGTTAACACTATGTATAAATTTGCATTTTTTATTGTGTCTGTTTTGATTGCTTGCTCAACACTGAAGAAGGCATCATTTTGCCGAAACCGGTCTGTTTTTTATTCATAATAAAAGTCTGATCAATCACTATCTGGTTTTGGGCTGCATATTCGACTGCTACACTGTGCTGGCCATTTTTGCTTCTTCATGGTTTGGTTAGGTCTTGCATCCCCCACATGCATAGCATTTGGTTTGGACTGGATTCTTGAGCTGTGCTGTGGGACCAGCAGTTGATGCGCCATTTTCTGTCATAGAGGAATCTCTCCTGATAGTGCTACAGACTTCTGGGTTTTCCAGCACATATCTAGCTGGATTTGAGATTGTGGTTCGAACAACGGACGCTTTTTCCAGTAAATGGTTCATTGTTTCGCATTTCTACTTGGGGGTTGTGGCATATTGTGTGTTTTCGAAGACAGGGGCCTACGATTCAGTGGATTACTTCAATTTTATACATTGAGTGCGTTTCACGCTACTGATGCTATAGCGTATTAACCATCAATGGGTAATATTCAAATGGTTGGTGCTCAAAACTGATGGATATTCATATTTAAGGTAACGAGGTGATTTTTTACACTTTCGGGACATATTATTACTATCCATATACGCGTTTGTGACTAGAGCCAAGCAGGCGTTTATCACACGCGTGGGTCGCGACATCTTCCTGTTGGTACTGTTGGTTTGGATTATACGTCAGTCTATACGGATTCAACCGGATGGATTGAGTGACTTTACAGTGTGGAACAGTGTTTTCCTTTTTGGGACTAAGTTTTATAGTAATATCCTCAGTATTTTGTATATACACCTTTGTGTCTAATATATATGGTTTTCCTATACAATGTATGACAGTTGGGCATTATTTGGCTCACTGGGTATATTGTCAAGGGGATAAGTGTATATTTTTATGTAGGAGCCCTATATTTTTTTATTTTATATTTGGCTCAACAAGTTCACGACATCTACTTGTACCTAAGCATTATTTACATATTGGGCATATGCTGTTTATTATGACAGTGTGTTAGGGGGACATCTGTAGGTTTATACACAGGTGTGTCTACTTTTTTTGGACTTCGTTTGAATTGCCCAGTACCATCATTGGACTCTAACTCTAAACTTCATTTTGATTAGCGCGACCTTATTCAGAAGGCAGACACAATTCAAATGTTCAAGAATTTGGGATACTATCAATGAATATATGATATTTCAGCACTCTTGTTTTATATTTACAATTTATTCTTGTAGATACAGTTTGATCGAGATTATTAACAAATTGTTAGTTGATATTATATATGAGCCCATTGCAGGAATATTCTGAATCAGATGTTTTACAAGTGATTTGCTTTTTCATTATATTGTATTAGAGGGCAAGTTTGATAGGTACATATTTGGATCTTAAGATTCATTATTCAGGCAAGTGCTATATCTGGATAATATTGTTTTTGGCAAATATTGTTTTTACAAAATCTGTATTTTGTGGAACAGAAGGTGATAGAACTATTGGATGCATTGTGTATAGAGGGGAACCATATGACCTGGCCTTGTATTCAGGCAAAATATACATAGTGATTTGTTTTGGCCCTATAAGTATTCATGCATGCAGGAGTACCTTTTATATTGCAAATTTTACATTGCAATATTGCTAAGCTGTTGGGATATTAGCTCTTCCCTACTTAATGATTCATCTATTGGTATTTTTGTTTAATTATATGGCTTTTATGATACATTTAATAATGCTGAAAGGCCACTTGCAAGAGTGATTACATCTTGGCTGTGTATGTGGATCTTATTAAACATAACATATCAAACCTTGTTGGTGGTTGGACCACCTTTTTCTCTAGGCGCATCTGATTTCACTGTATCCCAAGGTATTAGTAAGACTATACCGACTAAGAAAATCAGGTCAATCACCCAGAATAATTTAGGCTACTACCAGCCAGGTCTTTTTTGGTCTTGATATTATTGACCTTTAGCCTTGATTATACCTACTTGCATTCCTCTCATCCAGTTATATATGTGTTGAATATCTATTTGGTATTATTCCTATAGTCAGGTTATTACAATCTATCATTTAGGAATATTATTACATTGTTGAACCTTCTTCCCATATTAACCTTCCTGATTTTTCAGGACGGTGAATTAGTTTTAGTACTTTGTTGGGGTGGCTGGGGAGCCTCTAACCAACCTCTGCTATAATTGGAGCAATCATTGAAGTTTTTTCTGGGTTTGCCAACAACTGCCATTCTCTCTTGTTATCATTCATTTTATTGTTTTCATTGGACACTCACAGCATGGACCTTGAGAGCATATTATCTGGATTATGTGCCGATCGGGAGGATATTGGTGTGTTTGGGATCAATACCTCACCAGGCAGTAATTCAAGTAACACGGATCAACATATTTCATCTGACTGTGATATGTCCTTCCATTCTCTTACAAAAGGACTCAAAACTTTGAGATCCAACATTTGGCATCTGAAATTATTCAGAGCATATTCTAACAAGAATATTGCTCCAAGGGGCTTGAGAATACGGCTCCAACCACTGGTAGGTAGACCGGATGACAAGTTGAATTGTGATTGGAAGGAGGCTTTACAAATTGGGTCTATGTTATTTGTGGATGTTCTCTTACAATACTATGAGAGAATGGTAAATGTGAACATTCAGGAGGTTAAAACATTGTGTTGTGATTGTAAAAAATTTGAGTCCCTACCAAAATTTCAGGATAACATTAAGAAGTTATCTAAAGAATTGACAAACCACGAAAAAATTATCAAAGAAAGAAAGATTAAAACATTTCACAGAGATTATTCTGACTATCAAAGGGGACGTCCCTTTGAGCTTAATCGCTCTGTCAGATTTGCAGATGTTGGTCAAGGGCCTGCCTCTGGTCACCCCAAGAAAAGACCAAGATCTATTCTGAAAAATAGGGATGGGTTCAACAACAGCACTTCAGGAGATGATTCCTCTCTTACAGATTATGACAGCTCAGGGGATAGGGGATCACCACACAAAAAGAAAACGAATAAAAATATCCCTTTAGAAATGGTTCCAAACACAGAGGAGGAAGGAAACATAAGAAAAGATCCATTAGAGCATTCCCTGGAGGGTTTGATCCAGAACTTTCTAACATAAGTCAAGATGAACAACTCAACCAAAATGTTTTAAATTTATCCAATGTAAATTTGTCTGGTGATCAACAAATTCTTTTGAATAAAGTGCTTAGTTTTATACCTGGCTTTTTTTCTAATGAATATCACATAGTTACAGATGTTATTGATTTTTGTCATAGTCTTAACCTTAAGTTGTTTTTTGCAGATGAGACCTCTCAAAGATCTAATGAACTCAGATTTGGCAAATCTGAATTCCAGCCCCTGTGAACAAGCATGTGTCGATTTTTATGCAGTCAGTGTTCAGGGACTTACATTTTCAAAATTATTGATATACTATGTTGAGAGATAATCTCTCACAGCAGGAGAGCATTGCCCTCCAACAGCTACGCAACAACAAAGACATAGTTGCATTACCAGCAGATAAGGGTGGGGCCGTGGTTGTACAAAACATGAGTGATTACCTTCAAGAGGGTTTATCCCAACTATCAGATACAGCATGTTACATGAACATGGCCATAGACCCAACTCCGAATTTTAAGCATGAAATTGACTCTTTTCTGAATCTATCATGAGAGGAGGGCATCATTAGCAAAAAATGTGCTACACAACTTTCGGTTAAGGAGCCCCGCAAGCAGATTATGTATCTATTACCCAAGATTCACAAATCACTAACTAAACCTCCAGGAAGACCAATTGTTTCAGGCATTGGTTCCTTGACTGAACCCTTGTCAGCCTTCCTGACACAATATCTAAAACCTCTTCTGGGTTTGGTCAAGGCAAGGCTACAGGACAGTACACAGTTCCTCAAAATCATTGAGGATACACAATTAGAACCTGGGTGGCTAATGTGCTCACTGGATGTCAAGGCCTTGTATACCAGTATACCACATTGGGCTGGCTTACAAGCCCTTAAATAATGGTTGGATAGGGCTGGTTTATACTCACCAGGGTTTAATACGCTATTGATTTGCATGTCGGAACATGTACTCAACAAGAATGCTTTTTATTTTCAAGGACAATGCTATTGGCAACTACAGGGTACAGCTATGGGAGCATCTTTTGCTCCCATTTATGCTGACCTGTTTATGGCATTTTTTGAAGAGTGCATGATTTATGATGCATCTCATAATATATACTTGGTAGAAATGGACATCTGGCGTAGGTACCTGGATGACTGTTGGATGGTATGGCGTGCGGATGTGGGATATTTGCATGAATTTGTAGAATATCTCAATGGTAACATCTGGGGAATTTAATTATCTATTACCTTTGACATGCAGACTATCAATTTTTTGGATGTAACGATTTCAAGAAATCATGACCATATCGTGGCTACCAGAGTGTTTCGCAAATACCCCCAATATAATACTCTATTACATGCATCAAGCATGCACGCGCGTCATACCATCAGAAACATCCCGGTTTCACAATTTATGCGCATGAAACGCCTTAGCTCTACCAAATCAGATTATGACATTGCTAGTCTTGACTTATGTCGCAGATTTGCCAGTAGGGGGTATAATTTTGCAGATATCAACACAGCATGGACACATTCCTCTCAGATGAATAGGAATAGACTGCTAGATTATAAGACCTCTTCTGGTGATTCCAGATCACCCACCATCAGATTTATCACAACATATGGTAGGAACTATTACGTGATCAGGGATATCATAAACAGACATTGGAATATCCTATTAGCCAATGAACAACTCAGATCTTTTCTGGGTGAGGAATGTCAATTCTCATATAGAAAAGGCAAAACATTGGGGTCCCATCTTTCTCATTACAAACATATTGGTAGTGGTGGAGCAATTTATAAACAGCTTACAATAATGGGACATGAACTATTGGGTACACACCCATGTGGCCACTGTGGGTCTTGTAAACAGATCACCAAGTCTCAGAACTTTGAGTCGCAACACTAGTAAGGTCTTCGACTGTAAAATCTTTGGAAACTGTAGCAGTGATTGGGTTGTTTACCTGGCATCATGTCATTGTAGGGCATTCTATGTTGGTCAGACTTCTAGGCCATTCAGGTCACAAATAAATGAACATCGAAGTGAAAAACAAAAGGGAGACCAATGCCTTATATCGACATGTATTAAAACATCAACAAGCACAGTTCATGTTTATGATTATTGACCATATAGTGGGTGATCACAGCAACCCACAAGGGTGGCATGGTATCCTCAATCACAAAGAAAAGTACTGGATAATCACTTTGGGCGCACTTTTTCCACCTGGTCTCAATGATCATCTCTAACACTCAGTCAATGGAGAAGGATGTATAGACTCCCACCTTATTTACCAACTATATCAGGTATAATATTTTCTGAATCATTTTATCCCATTTTTCAAATATACATATATTACAAGGAGTAGCCAGAGCCACTCATTACGTCTGTTTTCGAAATGGGCCCCTTATAATTTCTTTTCTTCCATTTTTTATATATATTTTTATATTTAATATAATCATGACTATGGATGTACATATTTTATTATGTATAATTATAGCCTTTATGGTTCCATAGTTTATTATGATTTTGGTTTTTGTGATGTTTTTGGAACTATCTGTTACAGGTGTAACACAGATATTAGCCATGGTCTCAGGTACAGTGTTAGCCTGTTCACAATATATCATGTATTATTCATGAGTTTCAACAGCACATTCATGTGCTTATTGGTTAACACTGTATAAATTAGCATTTTTTATTGTGTCTATTTTGATTGTTTGCTCAACACCGAAGAAGGCATCATTTTGCCGAAATCGGTCTGTTTTTTATTTATAATAAAAGTCTGATCAATCACTATCTGGTTTTGGGCTGCATATTCGACTGCTTCACTGTGCTGGCCATTTTTGTTTCTTCACATTAAATAATGGCCCAACTCCATGAGCTAGCCACTAGATCTACTATGAATTCTCAAAATATGCATCAGTGAAACACAGTTCATTAAATATGCTTTGCCACCTAGAAAACTGTTGAGTGGAGGTACCCTTTATAAACATCATTTGGGAAAGAACCCTCATCTCTAAACTAAATATAACCTACTCTGAAGTTACAGCACCTTGGTGTAAGCCTTTTTAGAAAATGAATAATTTGAGAAAATCGAATTGTTGAATTGTATTTCACTTATTCATGAAGTTAATGTTGTGCACCCATAACCCGAACACTTAAGTTATTGTGATTATGAAATGGGTGATTTTCAGTGGTTTACTATTAAAACTTGGAAATTGCATCAGCTGACCAGCATATGGTTGACTTGCAGTTTCCAAGTGGGCAGGATGTCGAACCCAAAACAATTGACTACACTGCACCGAATGGGTAGTGTCAGTTGAGCATTTGGGTTTGACATTGTGCAGGGGGATTGAGGTTCAGTGAGGAACAGGGAATTAGCCCATTTCCTTAATGAAGTGCAATCTTGGAGTTGGTATATTTAATGGGCAGGGGGTGTGGGGGATGTGGGGGAGTGGGTTCGGGGGGGCGTAGCCCCCTACAAAACAGTAGAATTAAAGTACCATTGACTGTAAAGTCTAACGGTACGTTAATGTTCATAACAGAAGGTGCATGACATCACCTCCTTCTATGTTGAATACATCGAACCATAGTTGTCAATGTATTCATATTTGGATTGGTTTACTTTTTGGCATGCTGAATTCCGCATTTAGGGTTGACATTTTAAACAGTTGACCGATGCAGTTTTGACATGCCAATAGTAAACCATTTTCAGTATATTTAAAACATCATTTAGATTATTTTGCTTGCATTTGTTTTGTTTTACCAGGATATTAATATAGCCATAATCTACTCATGCCCAGCCGGAATGTACCATTATTTCTAGAATTTTAATTCAGTATGCTTATGACACCTACATACCTATGAAAACTCCACCTTTAAGGTACCCTTCTTGAAAATGTACATTTAACCATCTTGTGGTCCAGGCCTTGTAACTCTTTCATCCATACTGTTTGAGGTCACCACATTCCAGCTAATGATATCCATCTGTGCATCCTGGATTTATCTCCATGTATAATTCCTTGCTGAGAGGATGAAATCTGAGAGCTGTTGTAAAGAACCTGTTAGTAGTGTGAGGTTTCATCACAGTGCAGCTATGGTCACTTCATGCAGTTTTGTGCTACAAAGGAGAAAGGGAAGATAAGGCTTCTAGACACTTACTCCTTGCTCAGAGTGGCAGGGTCCACAGAGGTCAGTGCTATGCATGAATTTCACCAAACACTCCAGCTGGAAAGGGAAAGCAACTATGGGACATTAAATTCTCCCATGCCTGTGATGCGTCAATAAGTGAAAGCCAGTCCAAACCTTAGGTACAATGTCAAATGTAGAAATGTGAACTCTGCACCCATAGGATATATCTTTTTTCTATTCCATAATAGTTTTGCCCACTTTCCCAGTAGACTAATTACCATTATCAGAAATAAAACACCAGTAACCCTTTTTTGTACTGTTCATTATTTCAGTTTGATTCTTAAATATATGATTCCATAGTTTGGGTTACGCAATGGCTGCTATATTTATGAATTTCTCCAGTTTAACATCCTTCCTTACTCTTTTAACCTTCCCTAGAAAAGTCTCTTTTGCATCACAGATGTTTGCATCTGCCATGAACTGGTAAACAATCTTTTCCTGTCTGACAATCCCCGGGATTCATGAAGCTTGCGCCAGGCGCTGGAGTAGCGTCGGCGTTCTAGCGCCAAATATGGCCACCGAGCGATTCAGGTATGAGCTGTTTCAACATGCACTACCAGCTTACGCCAGAGATGCGCAGCTCCTGGCGCATGTATGCTAATTACCCCATGCACAGCAGTGTAGCATGCAAATGAAGATATATAGTGATTAATGAAGTGGTGCAGGCATAGCGTAAGCATGAAGAAATGTAAACCAAAGAAAGGTGTACATTTATTCAAACATAAAATCGGAGCCATAAAAGCAGACCAAACTTGTGTATTATAATGTTAATATATGCCAATGGCTAAATATATAGCCAATGGCATAAAAAAAACATGCACAACACATAAAAAAATAACAAATTAATGTCATGACAACACTAACACAAAGTAAAACCACAGTGCATCGGTGCACAAATGGGATCACAAGGAAAATATATTTAGATGTCATAAAACTGCAATGTAACACAATTCATGAATTTCCCCATAATAGTCAATGGCACGCATGCTACACCACAACCATGGCTCAAGGGTTGCTAAGGGTCTGTGACAGTGTTCTGCATGGTAACTAAGAATTAGTAGTCAATGCCATGCAAATGAGTCAAGTAATACTGAATCGCATATGTCCCGCTGGCATAAGGATGTACCACACGGCGTAGCAGTACAACACTGAGGAGTGGCCTGGAGGTAAACATGACATTAAGAGAGGGGTGCGCCACCATAGCTGTAAGCACATTGGATCATTGCTAATCCGGGTTGCCTGTTGCTAAGCAAAGCCGCAGGATAGGGGTGTAGAAGTAGCCATAGCTTTGCTTAGCTAAGAGCACACAAGGTAACCGAAAGTGCATGTGAACATGGATGAAAACATGCTCGAAACCCGGTAAATGGCTGTGCGTGGCGTGCACCACAGCTGTAACAGGAAGGATATGGGAAGACAATAAGGAAATGCTGCAGCATGGTAATTGGAGTACAAATGAGTAATTAACACAGAGGAACTCACAGTGGGCCATTGACAACAGCTAAAAAGGCTGCTAGCAGCTACCTGCAGAACAGGAAAGGGGAGGTGCCATAAAGCAAATAAAAAAGAGCTGTCACAGCAGAACAAAGCCAACTTGCAGTAGATCAGCTACATAACACATTTCCCAACACAATCCTGGGTTGTGAAAGTATAAAACAAGAAAGCCAGCAACTGCATGCATGCCTGACAATGGGAGGGGAATTGGGTTGAAAAGTGAAGTAAAGAGCAATAGATGAATCATGGCAGCCAAGTGTAAGTCAACACCAAAGGCCCCACAATAGCAGTACCTGCTGTAAAACCAATAGTTAAGATACACCACAGCTGGAATTGCACATACACACCCAATTACACCAGCATCATCCATTGCACAATAGTATAAGGTGTGAAAGCCCCACACACACTTGTGTATTCCCAGACACTCTGCACCATTGGTGTACACAGAAGGGGAACTTTTAATATGTACATGTTAGGGGCTGCCATAGCTTTGATTCACCAGCATGTGTTGGAGACTGACGGTGGTGTGGAGGATGATGCTGACAACCATCTCAGGCACCGGAGGAAGAGAAGAGTGTTCAGACCCAGGGTAACCTACCAGGAGCTGCATGATCTGGAGATAGTAGAGCGTTACAGGGTGGACAGGGATATGATACAGCAACTTGTTGAGCTGTGCCAGCCACACCTCAGAGCCAGAAGTAACAGAGGGGAACCCATCCCAGTGGACCCAAAGGTATGTGTAAGCTTGAGAATACTAGCCACAGGTACCTTCCAAAGGCCAACTGGGGATATCATGGGGATCTCACAGGCATCAGCATACAGGGTACTCCAGTTCCTAGATGCCATGTTACCACATGCCAATGAGCACATATACTTCCCCCAAATGCAGGAGGAGTTGGCCAGCAATATGTGTCTATTCCACATGTGGCAGACTACCCAGAGGTACAAGGTGCAATAGACTGCACACACATACACATCAAGTCACCACCCGGTGAGCAGGGTAGGCACTACATAAACCGCAAGGGATACTCCTCCATCAACTGCCAGGTTGTGTGCAATGCCCAGGGCATTATCATGGATGTGTGTGCTGGCAGCCCTGGAAGCTATCACGACTCCCACATCTGACATGCCTCACAGCTGTATCAGGTATTTGCCAGGGGGGACATCCCATATGGCCACCTGGTGGGGGATGCTGGCTATGCACTGGAACCGTGGATGATGACTCCCATCAGAAATGCACACACAGCCATGCAAGAATGCCATAATGGGGCACACACAGAAACCAGAATCATCATAGAGCGCGTGTTTGGGATGCTGAAATCACAGTTCCGTTGCTTGGACATATCTGGTGGAGCCTTGGAGTACTCTCCAGGCATGTGTGCCCACATCTTCATAGTATGTGCCATGCTACACAATATGATCCTGCAGAAATGGTTGCAGCAGAGACAGAATGGTGAAGGCCCTCACAGCCCACGACCATTGCCAAGGGATCCACAGGCACAGAGGGACTCAGACCACAAACACCCTGTGCTAGCCCCAGTAGACAGATGGAGGTGTGCCCAGTATGCCCATGCCTTGGCAAAGTGGGAACATATAGCACAGACACTGACAGCATAGGCACTTATGGACTGACACCCTTCTCCACCTGCACACATAGCAAACATGGATGGCACACACACACGTCCACCTGTAAATTGTCATGTATAGGTGGTCTACTGTGTGCATCCTACATAGGTAGCCCTCAACTATTGCACACACAACTGCCATTGGCACAATGTAAGTCAATACCCGAACAGTAAATTAAGCTATCAGCATGTGTCCATACTGTATGTATAGGTTCAGAGATACATAGGTAGGTACATGCCTAACTGCCCGAGGCCACTCATAAGCATAGGCAAAAAGTGTCTGCTGTTGCCACCCCATTGATTAACTAACTGTCCCTCTGTGGAGCAGATCCAGTTGCGGGATCCCTGGGGGGTATCCACTGTTCCCCACCCACTCTGCAAGGATTCCCTGGAGTGTTAGTGAGGGGTTTTGTATAATGTAATCAGGGATGTAGTTCCAAATAATGGGGAGTATTCGTGACAAGAATCTTCTCAGATGTTTACATGTTACATAGTATAAAAAAAGATGCGAAAGCTCTCCAGCAAAACCAAATAAACCAAAAAGAGAGCAAAGTGCCAGGAGAGAGAAAAACCAAAAGATTTTATTGTAGATCGTCACAAGAACAAACAACATGAACACTTTTACCATACATACATAGTATACCTTAAACACAGCTTGCATATATAGGTAGTATTCCACAGAATAATAAACATGTGGAACACACAACAGCTGAAATATGCAATAATCACCCTTGCACTACCAGTGCCTGCTCTGAGAGGTAAAATACCACTGCCAGGATTAGAACACGCAACCATGTATACAATCTTCACAATAACATACCACTAAGCTACCTGAGATGTACCATCTACATAACCATGGAGGTACATATAAATGGGATACCTAACACATGCCGACTGCTTGACATACCGATGCACGTAATCACGAGGCTTAAAGTCCGAAACAACACAGTACCGAAACAGCAGATGCGCGAGGTTTAAAATCACGATGTTAAGGGACAGTTAGTCAGTGCTTGCGGTTCAGGTAGGTTACTGTGTGTAAGTGTGTTTCTGAGGGCTGTAGTGTGTGTAAGTGTGTGTTCTGACTGTGGTGTGTGTTCCTGGGGGACTAATGTGTGGGTTTGGGTTAGCTTTGTGTGTCTGTTTGCATGATTTAGGAGGTAGAATATTAAAGTAGGGGGGGGGTGTGGTGGCCACAGACACCCACAAGGGGGGATGTAGCGGGGCTTGACCACCTGCTCATACGTAGTGTAGGATGGTTTGTTTGGATGTAGTGGGTATCAGTGTGTCTGTGTGTGCATGTGTTCCATGTTTGTGTTACTTTCGCAAGTTACTGTCTCTGTTGGTAATGTGGGGTATGGGAGTCTGGGCCCGGTACTCTGGGCGTCGGAACTGTGTGGTTTCAGGATTCTGTAGGCATCCTGTATACAGCGGTAGAAGTGTTCATATATGAGTATAACATGGACCATAGCAATCACACATTCCACCACAACCAACCTTTATGAACAAAGGATATGGAGCGTATATGCCTATACACTATTACGTATGTATGTGCTATGGACATGAGCCAATGATAGGGTTACCACCTGTCCCACTTTGCGAGGGACAGTCCCTCTTTGGGCAGTTGTGTCCTGACTAAATATACTAAACGTGGCAAATGTCCTGAAATTGTAGGACATAATTATGCCCCATATGTAATGTAATAGTTGCATACAATAGTTATTTCTGTATCTAAAATACCTACATGTTACAGGAAACAGGATAAGCAACTAAACTGCTACAGGAATAAGCTTATATTTAGGCAAGAAAGGAAAGTTCTATCCCTTGTTCTGACCGTGGGTTTGTGTCAGCCTGTAAAATCTGATGTGTGTCCTGAAAATGTCCCACTATGGCCATATGAAAAGGTGGCAACCCTAGCCAAAGAGGGTCAGTCAGCAACACATCTCCAATGACTGCAAATACCTATGACAGAAATACACAGCTTTCATGTAGCAACACTTCATTACATTCCGATGTATTGCCGAAAGGATTCAAGGACTAACATCACCTGCATGCTATACAGGAACCACTTAACAGTGCCTTAATGAATCAGCCTGCAATTACCATAGTATTAGTCCACTAAAGGATAGGTGTTCAAATACTGAAGGAACCCTCATGCACATATTATGTATAAAAGCAGTTCCTACACACCTGCATCTGCTATGCACTCCCACCAACATCACCCCCACACCCAAACAAATTACAATACAAACTGTAATAAAATCACAAATCATTCACTCACTATACAACATCTTCAGAAGCCTTAACATACCTTGTCAGAGACACACTAACATGGCCATATGTGAAATAGTTGCTGTTATACAATGGAACAGCTGCTGATGTTACAGGGTTTGTTTGCACTAATCCCTTTTCAGAGGGTTGTGTGTACACCGGGAAGTGTTACCAGTTACTGAATAACAGCACAGTATGATACACATTTACACCAAATCAAGGATGTCTGGTGAGCACACTGTAAACCACATAAAAGTTCATGCATAGCCATACAGCCTTGAGCTGCCAAACATCCTTGCCAGACTGAAACATCTGCAGATGTATCAGGTACAAATTAACCCTGCATAAGTAGCAATGTACTGAAATATAACAGTTGTACTCACATGTAGAACAACATCGTCTAGCCATTACACACATTCCACGGGAGTCATGAAGCTAATATATCTCTGTCTGTCTCCATATAGCTGTTGAAATACATCACAAACAACACATCCAGACCATCTTCCTCAAAAGTAAGGCAAATGGACAATGCCCAAGTGGAGTACTCAGTTATACACTACTGTTGCCATGGTATCGGCTAATGGAGTAGCTGTACAGCTGATGTGCATCTAATTAACTACTTTGGAACACCAATTGGTGGTCAGGATAGCACATGTTACCGATATTTAACTAGAAAAGGATGGCTTATCACACATTCAAACCATCCGTATATACCAGCAGAATGTTACAAAGAAGATTGAAACACAAACTGAAAAGGATTGAATCAACAGGCAACGACACCGCAGTTACTAATAACGTATGTAGAACACTCAGTATGTCTGTGTATTTAGTACCTGTTCTGTAATATTTAAAGTGCACGCAATCCATATAATGGAAACAGTTATCTTGTAGTGATGTATTGTTGAGCATAGTAACACTTGTAGTATTTATGTGTGTACTGCTGTAGATCACAAGGCAAACACCGCATACACCACAAGGGATGCTATATAAGGGCTTTGAACACAAATATTCCTCACCAGCCGCTGTCAGTGGCAGGGCTGCTCCAACAAGTATGTGCTATAACAGGGGATAGTATATGTTGATATATTTAACAGTAGCCATAAGTATGGGTGTATTACTGAGAATAACATGTCGAAGGTTGGCCCACTTTGCAATTATGATTTGTGTTGTGGGATATTGTGTCAAAAACTGTGTAATGTACACTATTGTAGGCAGACATGTATTACAAGTTACATAGCATTACTGTTATGTTAGGCAAACATTAGTTATGTCTATTGGCATTTACAATACACAATAACAGGATACATATGACTTGTAGTCACCCGACAGTTTATCAGCATGATAGCAAAGTAAAATGGAAGAGCTAGTTAACTATCCATGCACATAAGACATGTAATAAGTGCAAAGGTAGGTACTAGGCTGTCTTACCAAGGGTATTTATAAGCCTAGCTAGAGTGTGCTAGCTTTCGCCACCCCTTAGGTTAGTTCCCTGTGCCTCTGAATGGCAGAGCCATTAGTTCCCTGTGCCTCTGTCCAGCAGAGCCACTGCAGTGATCCCCAGTGTACATGCCTGTCTCCCATCCACACATCAAGGTTTCCCTTGAAGAGTGCTAGTGAGGGGGCCCTGCCTGATGTACATTGGAATCATGTTCCAAAGCATGAGGATTCTCTGGGTCAGGAATCTATCCATCCAACACGTCCTAGTCATTGTTGTGCTTAGGTGAATACCCCTAGAGCATGTCGCTCTCAGGGGCCTCTGTTTAGGTGGAGAATATCCAGCAATACAGGGTTGGACATAGGCCTTGTATGTCAAGCAGAGATCACCTGTGAGTATGCAGTAGGCAACCGAGTACAGCTGGAGTTTCTTAGGTTGGGCTGCATAGGTCATCTGTTTGAAGTCAGTAATCCTCTTGGTGTGGTACTGTTGTGGTCTTCCAAGCTGTTGCAGTTGTCTTGTAAGGTATATCCCAAATGGGGTGTTGTATCATTTAATGGGTCTAATAAGTCATGAGTAGAGAGGCACAATGGCCTCCTTTGTTCTGGATGTGAACCCATTAGAGATTGGGGGGCCACGTAGGAGGATATTCTAACCACCTTGTCATTATGGGTATTGAAGGAGAGATTGCTATCTACTGAGGTTCCCAGATCCCTTATTATCTTTTCTGTATGTAGGGGACTAGCACCTATGTGGTAGTCCACGGGTAATTTAGTTATATCCAAAGGGGATGAGTATGCACTTTTTGGCATTCAGCTTGAGGCCATGATATTGAAACCAGGTATCCATCTCAGTGCTTCCCTTCCGGAGGGTGTCTGTAACAGCTGGGGAAACAATTATGTCCCCTTGTTTGCAGTCGTCTGCAAACCTTTTTAGCCAAAGCCCTCCTGTGCTTGCCTGTACGTCAGAGAATTATATACCGAACATGAGGGGTCCTAGGACTGAGCCCTGGGGGATGCCACTTGTAACTGGTATACAGTCAGACCTAGGGTATGCAAATCCCATTGTGTGGGCTCTATCTGTGAGCCACTTTTCAAACCATCACATGACGTAGGGGTTAATGTTCAGGTAGATGGGTATGTCGATAATACCAGAATGAGGAATGGTGTTCAAAGCCTTTGAGAGATCTAGGTAGGCTGTGTGGACCTCCTTACCCTCATCTAATGCCTTGGTAACTGTCTCTAAGAAGTCCACCAGGTTTAGGAGGCATGGTTTGCCCTTAACAAAGCCAAACTGGGAGGGGTCAAAGGTTTGGAGGTACCCAATGTCTCTGTGGCTGAGATCCATGATGATGTGTTCCATAGCCTTGCAGACCATGCTAGTCAGGCCTATAGGGAATAGGTCCCGTGGTCCATTGTGGCGCCACCTTTGTGGAGTGGGATAACTGTTGCTTTGTGCCATTCAGGAGCACAATGCCCGATGCGAGGCTATTATTGAAAATGGTGCATAGGTGGGGAGCCAGTACATTCTAAAGTTAATGTAAAATGCAGCCTGGGATGTTGTCCGGTCCCATGGATGCTGTGATATTGGCTTTAAAGTGTGCAGCTTTTACCTGCATAGCTGTGAGTACAGGGACTCTGCACTCTTCCTGTATTGATATGGGCCCTTTAGGGGGTGAGAAGGGGGAAAGGTAGCACTGAACCTATCTGCCAGGATGTTGGCAATATGTTAGTTCTGTAATGTTCGTGCCTTTGTGCTGTAACTCAGAGCAGATCTGGGTGTTGACATTGGGATATTTGACATATCTATAGAATGCTTTGTGGTTGATGGAATTAGTGGTGGTTTTGTTTTTGTAGCTAGCTTTGGAGGATCTTATAAGGGATCTCACCTTCTTACTGAGGCTGACCAGGGAGCTCCTCCACGCATGGGATTGTACCCTCTTTTGCAACAGTGTCTTCCTCCTGTTGTACAGTTTGTTTATGGCAGGGGACCACCAGATTGGCTTCCTTAATTAGGAGTATAGCGTCTTGGTTCTGTTTGGAATAGCACAATCCATGCACTCGTGTAAGTGCTTATAGACTGCATTTGTGTAGGATTCAGCAGTTGTAACAGTATTGTCCATCTGCATGTGTGTCATGATGTTCACCACGTCTTTCTCAAGAAGCATGAAGTTGGCTTTATAGACATATTATACTGTGGTTCCCTTAATGGGGGGTGGGGGCGGGATGTGGATATCAACTGTGTTCAGCTCATGGTCGGATCGGACCAACGAGGAGTTGACTTCAGGTGTGGAACACCAGTCACTCATGTTGGTAATGCCTAGGTCTAGGACATTGTTGCCCCTGGTGGGTGTGTGGATAAGTTGATCCAGGGCATTGGTGTTTATGAATTCTAGAAAGCGTTGAGCTAATGAGTTGGTACACGAGTAGTTTTCTCAGTTAATGGTGGGGTAGATTCAGTGAGACTGTGATGAGTGTGGTGTGGTGTGGTGCGAATGTTTACCTTCTCCACATGACTGTCAGGGTCAGGCTTGGTTTGAGAGAGCTTTACCTCCAGTTTGGCTAGATAAGTGCATCTCTCACAGGTTGTAGTGTTGGGTGGTAGGCGGAGAGGGCTGTCTGTGTACATGAGGCAATGTCTACATTGCCTCAAGATGTCCAGATTCATCAGATAGACAGGAGAGAACACTGGCAGCTGACCCTTGGACATGCCTGAATATAAAACTAATTTCCCCTAGATAAGTGAGGAAAGTGAGTACAAGAGCTATTTTAATCTAAGCTAGTGAGAAAAGTATGTACAAAACCTGTTTACCTCTAGGTAATGAGGAAGATTGAGTGCTATAGTAATTAGTAGCTTACGTAGTGGTTACAAGTTCTGAACAAGTGCTGAGCATGAATAAGCAATCCAGATAGGGTCTTGAATAACATAAACACACTGTCCCCCCCAACAGGTACACAATCATATATCCATGTACACCACAGAGTCCCTGTACTATGCAGGTACAAGCTGCACTCAGGCTGCAAGAGACCTGTCCACATCACAGGTTGTATCATACATATATGGCAAAACAAGTTGCTCTCCATATACACATCATGTAAAACATAGCTCCATGTCAGGCTGTGTACACACTGAATGGTGCACACCAACAGGTATCACAACCCACAAAGGGGGAGACACCACTGATAATGGGAAGTACTGCACTACTACCCTGCTGAATTTGGTCTGAAAGGCCATGAACCTTGATCAAATTATTTGATGTCAGCAGTACAGATGTAGATGACAATAAGGTTGATTTCACACTGCATATCATAACCTTGCCAGGTCATAGGACATCATCACCCATGCTGTGTTCTACCTACATTCGGTATACTAGATGCACATTCCTATGTCACAGGAGTGTTTTGCAATGGGACTGCTGGCAAAACAAACACTATAGAAGGTGTCTGAATAATACATGCTCATCACACCAGTGCCAGCTACAGTAAGACAGGGTTAATTAATTGTATTCCCCCTCATTGTAGTCCATACCACACAGACAAACAGAAGGCATCTGCCTATTGAAGTATGGAAATGACTATGACCTAGGAACAATAGCCGACTCAAGAGTGTTGTGGACAACATACAGAAGGGGATTTGTGGGTGAGGTGTGTGTGACATATGGCTACAATCTGAAAGCTACATATTGAATTGTCACCCCTACGTTAATAACCCTGTACCCATGAACTACCACTTAGGCAGCGGTCAACATAATGGACACTGTGCGTAAGGGATGCAGCTGGGCAGTTGTCTTTCCTGTGATAGCTACGTCACCACACCTGTCAGGTAGTCATATGTGGCAACCCTAATAATGACAGGGTGCCATCCATGAATATCGAGATCATTGTTCAGCCACACACAACACTCAAGTGACCCATATTAGATCACATATTTCCTTTAAGGGGTATTGGCCATGTGCAGATGGCCTACACCAGCCTTCCCATTCCCCATCTCCACTATGTAGCATGATGCATACCCTGAATAAATCCGTGTCCAACCCAGTGATGTTGGACATGCTACATGTACACATCCTGATCTCAAACGCATACTTCATGGACATCCACCTTCCACATGCTGGACAGATCCTTGTCCCATATACTTTACATAGTCCTGCCATACTATGCATTCCTGTCCATCAAAGCTGCACATTGCTCCCCTCTCAGACATGGTGTGATGACCGCATGGTAAATGTATCATTAATCCTGTGGATCAGTAATGTGGCACTGCTCCACCTGGCCCTAGAGACCCGCCTGTCAGCTACAGCCAGGTAACCTTTCATCCTATATTCATACATGGCCCATGGCATATAGCCTACTAGTTGACTTTGACTGTACATGTTATAGTTGATATCCATCCCTGCAAATACCATCTGGCTAGCCAGTGTCCCATGTGTTTCACATGTGCAACACAGGTGATACATGGCAGGATGTTGAATTGCTGTACAGTGCCGTGTAGATGTATATGGCAGAACACATACATGCTGTATATGGCAGAACACATACATGCAAAACCTTACGTGAGCAAGTCTGCAGGGTCACAGGTCATATCTGTTAAGGCAGTGTAAGTCTTTATATGTGACATATACACAGCATCAAGGTCGACTGCATTAATGTGGACACATCCAGCCATGTGCTGATAGGTAGGCACACCAGTACAGGCAAACAGACATGCCCACATCAAGACAGCATCCACATGGAGTATGAGCAATGTAATCAGGTGACACACACACATATATGGTGATAATATCCACTCATCATTGTCACGTGTGACACAAACATGTCAGTGTCATGTAGATTTGGAAATACAACTATTTAATCATAATAAATGCGATACACATGTATGTTCAGCTGTAGCTCTGTATGTCTCTGTGAGTTATTGTGACCTGTCTCCATCATTATGTCTTCCAGGTATGCCACGTGCAAGGCTACCCCCTTTTACCCACTTTGAGGATGAGGCCAACATCCCATACATACATGACAATCATGATATCCTGTTCAGCCATGTGCCACAGGATGCACAGCAGCGGGATGCCCTGTGGATGTAACTTGGTAGGAGGGTCAATGATGTGGGTGGCTATAACCACACATACCAGCAGGTGCACAGACACTGTACAGACCTTATTAGATGGGTGAAACAGCGTGCAAATGAAATTGCCAGGGAACAAGGTGCAACAGGTGGTGGACCACCAACCCTGCCCCCACTCAAACGTACCGAGGAGCAACTGGCCAACCTGGGGACACCTGCAGAACCACATCCACAAGCCTTAGCCGATATTGTAGAGGTGGGTGTCTCTCAACCACTGAGCCTGAAGTTGCCTGGTAAGTCAGTACTGCACCTATAACAACTATATTCCATATAGTTGCATGTGTCACTGTACAATATGTAATATAACATCATATCCAAGGCATGTATACACACATGCCACATACTATAGTATGCTGCTCTGTGTATGCACACATGTGCATATGCCATAGTATAGTCTAATGTACTGGTGTATGTGTTAACATGCACATTGCACCCTGTAGCCATCATACAGGCGTGGATACTGCTCATACTGCTGTGTTACTCCTATTTAGGTACCTCTGGCATTCCACTGTAACAGCAGCCCATTGCAGGTAAGACTGTTATTATTTATCAGGCATCATAATGCACAGCTCTATCTGCCATGTGACCATTTACAACATGTACACATAATGTATGGTCCTGTCACAATATACAGGTCGGACTTGTAATGCATCACAATGCCTACCCATGTGCAACACTTGCAAACTATGTGAATCACCTCACCGACATGAATCCCCACAAACTGTCATTGCTAGATGTGTGGACAGCTGTGCATACAATGGTGGAGGTGCTGTTCACTGTAGGGACATGTACAGATCAGAACTACACATGTGGGGAATACAAATAGGTACTACACAGTGGGCAGGAGTATGGCCAGCCCATAGGATTCACTAGTGTGGATCATAGCCCTGCTATGAATGTCACACAATGTGATGTGCTATCTTGACATGTCCATGACATCTAGTGGCCTGGCTGCAACACTGCCTAACTAACCTGAAAACATATCCCACATACCACCCTTTGTCTGCATAACCCTGTCGTCAATGGAACATATGACATCTATGGGTGTATGTCATATGGGACAACACAGACATGTGAAATAGACACCTGTCACAATAATTTGGCCAACACATGTACACACATGGCCATGGAGGATGGCCAGAGACATGAAGCAACACACACAGTAGATGTGATGTGCTTGTGTGTACACCCTGTCGTACAATGGCTACACATGGTCCAACTATGGCCTTTGTGTAATGGTTATATTGTACATGTGGAACACTAGACATCCTACAGGCCTGTGCACATCTTGTGTAGTCGTGACATCAATCCACCACATAAGATGTGTTGAGGGTGTCACAACATGACAGCAGTAACCTGTACAGTATCCACATCAGCCCACAGATGCAGTACATTCCCCTTGCTGGTGTCGGACATCAATGTCATACTTGCTCCTTGTGTGTGTGTGTGTGTGTGTGTGTGTGTGTGTGTGTGTGTGTGTGTGTGTGTGTGTGTGTGTGTGGTACACAGATGTCATGTGGGACATGGTGTACCAACGTGTTCGCCATGTCTGGCCATAGTTGCCAGGCAGCAGCAATATAGTTGCAGATGTGCATGGGTGTCATCCATATACCCTTCAATGACCTGTCATACATTCCACAGCATGGTTTAGTGTGTATACACCTCAGTGACATGGGTCACATTTCACAGTATATGTGTATTGTATCTGAACACAGTCATGGCTATGAACTGTCTCTGTAACTCACACTGTATAGCAATAGAGACACCTCATGATTCCCTGCAATAGCCATGCACATCAGCTAAATGTGCAGTATATCTGTAGGGCAGACACACAACACTGCATTGGGACACCATTACCTCACTGTATATTTGACAGGACACCATTGTGTTAAACATGTATGCATGTCATTGCACACGTCAGCAGATCATGTGATTGTCAAGGTCATATGCCACACATCAGGCAGGTGTACTGTTAACCTGTGCTGGTCTACATGGTGTAACACAGGGATGTATGCTAACTACTACTATGATTGTGTAATTTGCATGCCATCTGCTATGACACATGCATGCTGTTGTGTACAACCCAGGGATGTATGATAACTACCACTATTATTGTCTGTGCTGCATGCCGTCTGCCGTATCACATGCATGTTGCATGCCTTCTGACATATCACATGCGTGTGTGTCTGCGTGTGTGTGTGTGTGTGTGTGTGTGTGTGCATGTGTGTGTGTGTGTGTGTGTGTGTGAGTGTGTGTGTCTATTGTATAGATTGTAATGTACAGTTCTTGTCTGCCTTCACAGGTGATGTAGGTGCGTTGCCCTCCTGCAGTCCATCTGATGTTAGTGTCCCTACAGACTCTAGCAGTGATAATGAACATATGATTGAGGCACAGGCACTGTTGTCAGGGGCTGGAACTGTGCCATTGGTTGCCATTCCAGCTATATCCCCCTCATCCCCGCACACAGATCCCATGCCTGCACATACCCCATCACCAGTGGCCATAGAGGAAGGACAGTTGGCGTGTGGTAGCTTGGAACAGGAAAGTGTGGGGGCTATGGAAGGTGTGCCTGCACACCATGGTGTCAGCTGACTGACTGGTGGTGCCCCACACAGGCACGTGGCCAGTGCTGCTCGTAGGAGGACCTCTGGCCAACATGCTCCTGCAAGACAGAGCGTGGCAGCTGGTGTCACCAGACACATGTTTCAGGCTGTAATGGAGGCACAGGCACGTGCTGAATGGCACAACAGAGAAGATCAGAGGCTTCAGAGGGCTGCTGTCCATTCTTTAAACAACAACATCCAGGCAATGGTAAATGCTCAACAGCAGATTGCTGAAGCTTTGGATAGAAGGTTGGGTGACATGGTTGGAGTCCTTGACCGTGGCATGACAATCCGCGAGCGTGAGCTGTCTGTGTTGGAACATCTGGTAGGAGTGAGGCATCAGGAACGTGGACATAGGCCTACTACATCACCTGTTATAGGTCAACGTGTACGAGCTACCTCACATGTCCACTCCCATAGTGGTGGTAGCAGCAGCAGTGTATCTGGTGCTGTGCTGTCCACACCATGACACAGCAGGCCATGTGCACATGGTCCGGGATAGTCCCAACAGGGACACAGTTCCAGTGGACAAGTGACATCAGACAGTACCCAATCTGCACCTCTGCCTGGTAGTGCCCATGCAACCCCTGGCAGGTACAGATCACATGTCCATGGTTGGACACAGTGAACTGTAAAACCTGGCCTGTACAGTCCGCAACTGTCAATAATACCCCTGTGTAGGCCAGACACATGCCAGAACTGTGTACACACATACACACACACACTGGAAACATATGTAGGGCACCGCAACACACACATGCATAACATCCACACATGCCCAATTAGATCAAAGGCCCTAGCCCACACACATGATATCATCCAATGGTGCAGCCTAGGCCTCTGGCAAACATTATCACCCTGTGCATATGATGATGCCTGTGCCGCATCCCTGACATCCACACAATCGGTGCAGGGACATGCTGATATGGTCTGATGCACAGGGTGAACAGACTAGGAAGATAAGTGTAGTTTACAGTTGTTGAGTACTGTTGTTAGGCAGCAGACATACCATGTACTACAGGTGTACAATGCATTTTGTACTGTTAACAGTATGTGTCTTGTGAAACAACAGTAACTGCATGTTGGTCATGATGTTCTGCTGTCCTCCTTCAGATCTAATTGCACGTGCTGGTGGATGTCAGTGTTTACAGTTATGTCCCATATGTCAATGTGGACTACTCACAGGTATGTATGAATATACCAGCATGCACCATGTAGCTGCCACATAACAGTGAGAATGTCCCACTTTCCAAACACGTTGACTTATCCAAGAGCATGATAGCTGTGTATTAAGCTACTGTGGTTACAGACATGACATCCATACTGGGTGACATCACAGGTACAGTTACATGGAGTGGTGAGGTATGAAAGCGGTCTAGCTGATTACAAGTGTAGAGACCAATGGGAAGTGTGATGCCTCATTGAGAAGCAGTAATGCACGTTCCTATGACAGGATGCCAACACAAAACTGCACCCATACACTCAGGTATTGACACACATGTATTCAGTGACACAGTAACACACCCACACACTCACGGATTCACCAACACAGTAACACACACTCACACACAGTTGCTACTGTTGAGGTGAGGACCCCTGCCTATGTGCAAATCATCATTACAGTACTGTGCACCTACATGACGCACCACAGAGAATACACATGTACAGGTAGTCAGTATAGCCTAAGATCGGGGACATCAACACGGATAGTAGATTGCATCGCCTGGATGGGGGGATGGGTCTTATCAGTTCAGTATGGTAACATACATCCTCACTCCAGGGACCAGACAGCCATACATACACACACACATACACACACTGTGATATTCAGTATTGAATACACCTATGTCATGCACATACAGATACCTCACATGTGTGTCCTGCCTGTGTCCTGCTTTCTACATTGCAGTCTGTACAGATGTGTACACTAGTGTACAGGAGAGTGAGTAACAACTGAGATTTATTCCCCACCATACGTGACCTATATGGACACACACGCAACCACACATGCCAGTACTGTGAATCAAAGACCGGCCTAGCTCATGATATGTATGACAGACTTGCAGTAGTATTACACGCTTACAAAGTGTACTGATGCTTCCTTTGGCAATAGTGCTGATATAGGCACATGGGACATCTTAACTGTTAGCAAGTGTCAAGTGATTTACCTTTGGTGCCACCCTGACCGCTGTCTAAGTTGTGTGTTATGTCCTTCAATTAACAAAACCATTGCTTACCGGTTACACAGGTTATTGTAGGACCGCTTGTGACACACCTGTGAGGTGTCCTCAACAAACATCCATCTGCAAAGATGCCTCACCACTTAGTTATTTCCATACATCTGTCCATACCTGAGTTACATCTTTCCGTACATTCAGCATGTCACCATATACAGTTGGAAATGTTGAGGCTGCATTGCAACTGGCAAGTGTTTATTTACTGCATTGCTCTCTTGCTTAGGTTTCTTAGCTATAAATCTTAGTTCATTCTGAAGTATGGTACTTTACCCCCCCACCAAACCTTTCTGAATGCATTATTATATAATAACTGCCTGTTGTTGTCTTCATGCTTACCCTAGAATTTCTGCTTTTCTCTTTTCCTAGTTGAACTCTACAGTTTCCTACAAAACGGTGTCTACAGGACTGCAATCAGTTTCTTTCAACATTTAAACAGAGTAGGTTACACACAAAAAGCATTTGTTAAGCTTTCACTTACAGTGCTTTGTAATTAAGCAGGTCACCATATTGGTCAGCCATAGGGCTCTTTGTTTCTACTTGAGTGGTTGCCTCCTTCCCCTGTAACTGCAGTAAATTGACTCTTACATTAGAGCTGTAATACTTACCTTATAGCTTTAGGACACCTTAGGAAACCTTATAAACTGCAATAGCCCTTATGTTCACTCACTCGGGCTCTCTTCGCTCCCTCCTGCCCCCCCCCACCTCCTGCCCCAGTACCTCTAAATTTATAGTACTATAGCCACTCCCCCACTTTCTAGATCCTATCTGCTTTCATCTGGGATAATTCCACCCACCCCTATTCTACTACCTACATTTAATAGCACCTATTAGCTTTCATCTGGCATTCTCCCATCCCCCCTTCCAGTACCTTTACGTTGCCACTCTATCTTCTGGTGTTGCATCACCAGGTAAAACAGTTCCTTCACTCACTAGCTGAATCACATATAATGATATACTCCTCTTTACTGCCCCTCTTGTTCACACCCCTCTTGTTCACACCATACCTCCTTACCTTGTATGAAAACCAGTTTCTTATGGGATTTCAGGTCCCAAAAGGCCATACTATCACCCCAGCTGTAAATCCTTCTCCCTTCAACCATACTTACAGTACCACACCCTATCCAACATCTTGTTCAGTCTATCATCATCTCAACCCCAGGCACATTAGCTCTAGATCCAAACACTACCACAAACTAATAAACAAATTCTTGAAGTTCATCACCAAGTATAGACTCAACCTAATACTTGGTGGTGATATTCACCCCAACCCTGGCCCACTCACTTCAGATACACATACCCCCTCTACTTGTAATCTAAGCTACAAACCTACAATTAATATGCCAACTAACTCTCTCCTAGTCTCTCATCTCAATATTAGAAGCATTAATAACAAGGTACATGAATTGCATGCACTTCTGGATGTCCACTCCCCTGAGATTCTCTGTTTATCTGAAACCTGGTTAAAACCTAACACTAAAGACAATGAAGTGTTACCACCTGGGTACAACATACACAGGCTGGATCGTGCTTCGAGGAAGGGGGTGGGGTAGCTGTACTCTATAAATCTGAGTTGAATGTCACCATAGATGTAATACAACCTCCTCAGATTAATAACTCTGAGATTCTTGCCACCAAATTGCAACTTAATAAAATAAATGCATTAATATCATCTGTATGTACATTCCCCAGGTAACAATATATCTACATTTGAAGATATCCTGCACTGGTTATCATGTCACTACCCCAAGAAACCCTACTACTTGGAGACTTTAACATAGACTGGGGCACATGTTCCTTAGAATCCCCAACCACCCATATTAACCTGCATGCATTTACACAAATCATATCCACCCCTACCAGGATAGGTAAACCCAACCAAAAGAAAGTATACTTGACTGGATACTCATAAACAGTCACCCCCAACTGTACACCTCTGGTACCCTCCTTAATGGCCTAAGCGATCACCTTCTCACATATGTAATTAAGCACAAAACCATTAATTCCCAACAACCCTTACTCAGAAAGGTTAGAAACAATAAAAACTTTGACCCTGCCAAATTCCAACAAGAACTAAACTCATGTAATTGGTCTATTCTAAAACACCTCCCCTTAGAGGAAGCAGTAGCATACTTTAACAACAAATTCCTTGAGATTCTTGATTTGCATGCACCTGTTCGTTCTAAGAGAACCAAGGCAAAAACTGCACCATGGCTTTCTATAGAGTCTAAACTCAAAATTACCCTTAGAAACAAAGCATGGGCTTTATGGCATTCTTCTAAAGACCCTCAAGATCACATTAAATACAGGCAATCCAGGAACAAAACCAAAAAATCAATTTTACAAGACAAAAAACAATACTACTGTAATTTACAGACAGTAAATCAAAATAACCCTCAGACGTTTTGGGCAGGTTTGAATAATCTACTACATCCTGGACAAACTTCAACCCCAATCCCTGCTGCTACTATTAATAAAACCCCTGAAGATGTTTCTGATAGTTTTAACCAATTCTTTACTGAGAATTCAAGCCCTAGCTAGCCAACTACCTCCTAGCTCCCCTGGTCCTGAAAGTAGCACCCCTAGAAACCTACTTGCGTTCAGCTTCCAACCAGTCGCCACTTCACTTATCCATACCTTGATCAAAAAATTAAAACCCACTACACTTTCTGCTGATCAACTCCCTGCCGAGTACCTACAAAAATCAGCTGATGCTATTGCTTACCCCGTCTCAATACTAATCAATCGAACCATAGTAGAAGCTAAAATTCCCACCATCTTGAAAATATCCTATGTAATTCCACTTCACAAAGGAGGCAGCTCTACTGAATTCTCCAATTATAGACCAATAGCTATACTCTCTCCACTTGCAAAGATTATGGAAAAATGTATTCATAGACAACTCATGCACCACCTAATCCAAAATCGCCTTATGGCAGACACTCAGCATGGCTTCCATCCTCATCACAGCACTACTTCAGCCCTCCTAGCCTTTACTAACACCATAAACCATAATCAACAATAATTATATATCCTCAGCCCTCTTTTGGATCTTTCCAAGGCATTCGATATGGTTGATCACCAACTTTTAATCCACACCCTGCAAACATTCTGTCTAGATACTGGAGCCCTCCAATGGTTTCAATCCTACCTGAATGGTCGACAGCAGGCTGTCCTCTGGCAGAACAAACTCTATAACCTTCTACCTAACACCCTCGGAGTACCACAAGGCTCTATACTAGGGCCCTTGCTGTTCTCCATCTTCATTAACGACCTTTATACTGTCATCCCAAAAGTCAGCTGTATCCAATATGCTGATGACTCTACTCTGATTTGCTCAGCCACATCTCCAGTAGAGTTATGGTCAGCTACCCAGACCACCTTTAATACAATAGAAAACTGGCTTTCTGAACATCGTCTGATCCTAAATCCCCAAAAAACTAAAATGCTGTTATTTTCACCAACACGTAGATCTACCGCTTTCACCTTTACCATAAAATCAAATGATGGCACAATAATCTCCCCTGACCCATCTACAAAACTATTAGGTGTCATCATAGACAATAATCTCAAATCTGACCTACATGTTAACCAAACTATCGAAACCATCAATAAAAAACTAGGGTCACTTTACAGAATAAAAGCCTTCCTAACCCCTCCAGCTAAAATTGCCATAGCTTGCTCTCACCTTCTTTCAACCCTTCTGTATGCATCCCTCTACTCGAATTTGAACAAGACTGTCCTTAACAAACTCTCAATTTGCTACAACCACATTGCCAGGTTTGCCACTGGGCTGCCTTTTAGGACACATCATTGCATCAATCTAAATCAGCTTGGTTGGCTTGAACTACCTAGCCTAATCCAGTATAACCAACTGATTATGGCCTATAAAATCCTCTATAATCCGGATAATACTCCTGCACTTAAAAATATTATCACCCCCTATAACAATCCTAGACCGCTTCAATCCTCTAACAAACTACTAATTCAGACTAGCAAAATTAATAACACAGCCAATGATTCTCTCTTTGCAAACTCTGTAAGTAGATCCTGGAACTCTCTTCCAGCTGATATTACCTTACTTTCCACCTTAGGTCAATTTAAAACTAGACTCAAACAACATTTGTCACTTAACTGGCTATGTCAATGTATCAAGCCTGGCTAACTCGAATGTGTAAAAATCTGTTAACCAGTTTACTGTGTAATTTAATTTAATCCTGACTTGTGCTCAGGACTAATAACTGTAACCTGTGGAACTTGTTTAACTTGCTTACTTATGTAATCTCTGTAAATAGTCTGTTTGTAATATGTAATGCTGGTATTATGTAATGCTTTATCTGCTTACCCTTGGAGCTTTTCTCCCCGGGCCTCCGCTGAAAATGGACATGCATCCAGTCGGACTATCCCGGTCAACAAATGTAAAATAAAATAAATAAATAAAAATGATGTACTAGGATACACATTACCTGCATACATCAGCAACTGCACACGCATGTTATCTGAATGCACACCACTACATGTACATGTGTGTAGGTCCTACAATCCTGTCATTTGGGCATGTTTGTAGGCATTGCAATTGGTGGACATTTGTAATGACATACATGACACATGGACTGTTGTATCATATGATAGGTGTAATGGGTGACCGGTACAGAGGGAATGTTACCGCTGTCAACATTGATATCACACCTTATGTACTGTTAGCATTCAGCAGCCATGGACCTACATTCCATGTGCATGTGTGTAATGGCTGTAGCCACCTGTTTGCACAAAGGACAACAGCTATGCTATTTACATGTATGTTTTGTCTGTCTGTCTGTGTGTGTGTGTGTGTGTGTGTGTGTATGTGGCATGTACATACCCAGGGCAGGTACATGTATGTCATATCCATACATGAGGGTGTGTACTGATGTACAGCAACAGTCATCTGCTAATGCTGTAAATAACCGAGGGACCCTGGTATGTGTACAGCTGACCTGGTTACAGACAGTGATATCATTGCATTGCATAACACATGATGCAACTGTGTCAGTACATGGGTACTCTCTGCAGTTGATGTAGAGCTTGGTACAGTCCACTGGTCAAGGGTCACATGGTGGTGTACTCTTATGTCCTACAACATGTATGGATGCGTGTTTGTTGTCCGAGGGCATGGTGGTGTCTGAGGTTTACATCCTAGAATGCAGAATGTGACACTGTGTCCTGCACACAACTCATCTGTGATGCCTTTCGTGGGGGTACCGGTCAGTACATGTGAGTGGCCTCTATGTATGTGGGGGACACCACCACCTGGAGCGGTCCGTACCTGTGTTATGGTCCACATGCCTGGTTTTGAGGTATATGGTGTCAGTGCTATTGTGCACTACAGAGCCATCAGCCAGGTGTTCCTTACTGCACAGATGTCAGTACTCCCCATTGTTGGATCTACAGTGAGCAGCTATGATTATGGATGCTACACATCTAGCACTGGTTAGCATAAGCATACAATGCAGTTGTCCTGTAGGTGTTAGGGTGTTATCCTGTGTTAAGGACATTTGCCTTGGAATGGCACTGTATAGGTGGATGCGACTTGGGTATTATCCCCACTCCCTTGAATCATGGATGCATATGATATGTGTTAAAGGCCTGTCTAATGTCAGTCATGTCATCCCAGAATGACAAACACTGGACAACCTTGTACTTACAACAGGACATTGTCTCATTGTGTTGTTCAAGCAGTTGTCACCTCTAGCAAGGCTCATTGTGTTGGTCAAGCAGTTTCCACTCCTAGCAAGACATCACTGCGAGTGGAGATATTGTGCTTGGTATAGGATGGTACATCTAAGGTGATGGACAGCAGCAGATGGTGTGTAAAAGACCGGTGTTCTTTACGTCTACCTGTAATAGCATGGCCATTGTGGCCTGTGAGTACATCCCAGAAAGCCCTGTGCTACTAAGTGTATGAGCATGCCCAGTATAACCTTGTGTAGATGGACACATAGTGCATTCCGAACAGCCCTGTGCTACTAAGTGTGTGAGCATGCCCAGTGACACTTTGTGTCGGTTATGTGCCTCTGTGTATGGGCATGGCCATTGTAACCCTGTACAGTGATAGTAGTCGTCCATTCCACAGATGGGCATACTCCAGGTCAGGATGGATTCCTACTTTAAACACACAGGTTCACAGGTATGTACATCTTAACTGCCAGCATCCCTGTTGATGTCTGCATTTCTAGAAGGTCATAATGATAGCCTTGAAATGTGTAGTCTGTGTGGCATGACTCATAACTATGTAGTATTGTAATAGTGATCTGTAAATAGGCAGGTGTTCCATTCCCACCACTGGTGTGTGTGTGTGTGTGTGTGTGTGTGTGTGTGTGTGTGTGTGTGTGTGTGTGTGTGTTTGTCCTCGTTTGCTAGAAGACTGAAAAATGCTTTTGGACTGCTCACACTCCATACAATTCATATACCCACCTTTGACAGGACTGATGATGTCACCCACCTACAAATACACCTCTGGGAGTGCTGTGTCCCAGTAATCTTGGTAGCATGTTCTGTAACTGCATAATGCTGTAGTGTAATAAAGTAGTTAGGTCGGTGTTCTAATCCCAGACTTGCCGTGTGTGTGTGTTTGTCCCCGTCTGCCTGAGGACTGAGTAATGCTTTTAGACTGCTCACACTCCATACAATTCTTATACCCACCTTTGGCAAGGCTGATGATGTCACCCATCTACAAATACACCTCTGGGAGTGCTGTGTCCCAGTAATTTTGGTAGCGCATTCTGTAACTGCATAATGCTGTAGTGTAATAAAGTAGTTAGGTTGGTGTTCTAATCACAGACTTGCCGTGTGTGTGTGTGTGTGTGTGTGTGTGTGTGTGTGTGTGTGTGTGTATGTGTGTGTGTGTGTTTGTCCCCGCTTTGGCAATGCCAATGATGTCACCCATCTACAAATACACCTCTGGGAGTGCTATGTCCCAGTAATCTCGGTAGCATGTTCTGTAACTGCATAATGCTGTAGGGTAATAAAGTAGTTAGGTCAGTGTTCTAATCCCAGACTTGCCGTGTGTGTGTGTGTGTGTGTGTGTGTGTGTGTGTGTGTGTGTGTGTGTGTGTGTGTGTGTGTCCGTCTGCCTGAGGACTGAGTAATGCTTTTAGACTGCTCACACTCCATACATTTCTTATACCCACCTTTGGCAAGGCTGATGATGTCACCCACCTACAAATACACCTCTGGGATTGCAGTGCCCCAGTAATCTTGGTAGCATGTTCTGTAACTGCATAATGCTTTAGTGTAATAAAGTAGTTAGGTCAGTATTCTAATCCCAGACTTGCCGTGTGTGTGTGTGTGTGTGTGTGTGTGTGTGTGTGTGTGTGTGTGTGTGTGTGTGTGTGTGTGTGTGTGTGTTTGTCCCCATCTGCCTGAGGACTGAGTAATGCTTTTAGACTGCTCACACTCCATACATTTCTTATACCCACCTTTGGCAAGGCTGATGATGTCACCCACCTACAAATACACCTCTGGGAGTGCTGTGTCCCAGTAAGCTTGGTAGCACATTCTGTAACTGTGTAATGCTGTAGTGTAATAATGTAGTTAGGTTGGTGTTCTAATCCCAGACTTTGTGTGTGTGTGTTTGTCCCCGTCTGCCTGAGGACTGAGTAATGCTTTTAGACTGCTCACACTCCATACATTTCTTATACCCACTTTTGGCAAGGCTAATCATGTCACTCATCTACAAATACACCTCTGGGAGTGCTGTGTCCCAGTAATCTCGGTAGCGCATTCTGTAACTACGTAATGCTGTAGTTTAATAATGTAGTTAGGGCGATGTTCTAATCCCAGACTTGCCATGTGTGTGTGTGTTTGTCTCTGTCTGCCTGAGGACTAAGTAATGCTTTTAGACTGCTCACACTGCATACATTTATTATACCCACCTTTGGCAAGGCTGATGATGTCACCCATCTACAAATACACCTCTGGGAGTGCTGTGTCCCAGTAATCTCAGTAGCGTCTTCTGTAACAGCATAATGCTGTAGTGTAATAAAGTAGTTAGATCGGTGTTCTAATCCCAGATATGCCAAGTGTGTGTGTGTGTGTGTGTGTGTGTGTGTGTGTGTGTGTGTGTGTGTGTGCATCTGCCTGCCTGAGACAAGTACAGTGCTTTGTAGAGTATGCACTCTCTGTACAAATCGCATGACCACTTTTGTCATTCTTGCTGTTGACACCCACCTAGGTATACACCTGTAGGCATGCCACAACCCAGTATTCACCATAGTGCGTGCGCTAAACACGTATTGCTGCAGTGTGATATGGTAGGGGATTGTATACAGGACATGGCAAGTGTGTGTTTGTCTGTCAGAGCCTGTGTAGAGGTGGCCGTGATTGTCTTACCATTGGGCATGTTTGTGAGTGGATTTTATAGTTTTCCTATTTGGTGTCCGTCTTATGACACATTGGCCACCTCACAAGGAGTACAGCTGTCAGTCGGCCATGGGACTGTGTTGGCAAGCCATACCCATACATCTGGCAAAAGGCCTGGTGAACAAAGTATGCAGCCCTACTAGTACCCGGTATATGTCCCGCACCCATGAGCCATGCACAAACAAACTTGCCTAGGATATCCCGCTATGTTGCTAGTACCATGCATATTGATGACAGATAGTAGGCATGGTGTGAATGCAGTGGCCTGCAGAGGACATTGCACCCTGTACAGCGGTACAATAGGCACATATATGTGGACATTGTGCCTTCACTATGTTCCACACTGAATGTCTGCAACATATGTAGTGCCATCAAATGTGATCCACAGAGGCCAGGCAATGCTGTACACATGTGCCCTGTATGGACCCATGCCACTGACACCACGGAATACCTGTATCATACTATCAATGCAGGTGCAGAGTCGACCTGCTCACTATAAGCAGGTTTCACACCACCAGGCCAGTATTGGCATATCGGGGGATAACAGGCTATGTACACAACATGTCTGCCAAACCAGGTACACCTGTACATGTCACTGTACAGTATTGTGGGACATGCACATCCCAGGCAATGTCCATGTGAAAGACTATCAAACACAGACATGGCATGCATTGCAAAGCTATGGCCATACACATTGGTAACCAGGATTTCAGGCCAGATAATGCAGTACCTATCTGTGTGGGACACTGCAGACACTTCACCCCTGCAGTGCACACCATTGTCGGGTGATGCAATGCCAAGGATTACCCCTCACCCAGCCTTGTACAGCCATCTTGCACAGCCAACCACTACACACCCATGAAGCAATGCATACATGCATGCCAGCACTGGCACCCTGTGTCTGCATGTGGGTTGTGATGCTCCCAACCACAGTCACTCCCAGTATAACCCTCATTGGCATACCAACATATGTAAAGCACTTTCACATGCCCTAGCCCATAGAACCTCCAGATATCCCCTGTGGTGCATGTAGTCCTGTGCATTACTGCAGTGTGGCAAAGTAAGTAGTTAGGTTGTGTATTTGTGGCCCTGGCAAAGGTGTCAATGCATGTCCATTAGAGAGTGTGGTTGCGGTGACAATGGCATCCGTTCACATGGACAGCAATGTGTGCCACACCTAATGTATGTCTACTATATCTCTGTTGCAGATGTCACTCACCTACACACATATATGTTCTTACAGCACAGCAACATGTTGCCTTTGTGGTACATGTAGTAACATCATGCACATGTAATAGTAATGAGTAGTCAGTCAGGAGTTTGACCCCTGTACTGTCAGGCGTGTGGCGGATGATGCTTATGGTTAAGTCTCCAAGCCCTTCCCTAGTGTACTTTGCCTGTCCCTCCCACATACTCTCTGGTGGATGTGAAGGAGTACACCTGCACAGCAGCAGCATGTGTATTGTAAGTGATGGACATGGTCAGGTGATGGCCTCTGCACCTATTGCAGTCCTCTTCTAGCTGATTGCATGTGGTACAGCTGTGATGGTGTTCCCATAGCCATCCACATGATAAACACAGTACACTATCTAGGGGAAACATGTTGTTATTTGGCCATGACAGTTGCTGTGAGTGGTACCTGGATGTGGTGTTCTGACACGGCATCACAGATATCTGGATGTACCTCAATCATTTTCCACAGTGGGAAATAGCCTAAAGACAGGAGGGTGATGTGCCACACATGACTACAACATGTAAGTGTAGCTATGCTGCATTGAGACTACTGCCTGTTTAACATGTGTGTGGTAATGGCTATTCTGCATGTTTTAACACAGATATGACAGTACTCTGTTCATGAGGGACCCCCATCTGTAGGGCAATCTGTAAACTGGTCAGTGTGTGCAACCATTTGTTTCCTGTGTTACACACTGAACACACATCTGTGCCCAGCAGAAGCATGGTGTGAGGATTGCAGACAGTACATGATGATAGGGATTTGTTACTGCCATCGCATCCCTGACTGGACATGTGTCGCATGAGACAGTGGTATGATACACTGTCTGGGGTTCCCAGTGACAAGCCAATAATGGGCAACTGTTCATAGCTGCGGTCACATGTCTACTACACATTGTACAGATGGCATACAGTATATATGCATGTGTTGTGCTCCCTCTGCAAATGTATACCATCTGTTGTGTTGAGTTTATGGTGATATCTATGCATACTGTTGTAGGTAATCCTGTATGTTGTTGTGTTGGGTTGATGGTGTTATCTATGCATACTGTTGTAGGTAATCCTGTATGCTGTTGTCTATCACTAAGCCATATGTGGGATTAAACTGCAACACCATAGGCTGAATGGGGTGGGAGGTCCCAGCAAAACCTCCTGTCTCACTTCAGCTGACCATGGCACTGGGCACTAGCACATCTGGGGCCCAGCCTTAGACATAAACCTCTGTTTGCTCTGCACCACCTTCTGGTGGTACCACCACTGAGGATGGAGCATGTCCCCCCTGGGAGCGGGACCAGACAGGTACATGTCTGCTGTTGTATGGTCCTAGATGTGTTGTGTTGGTGGTTCACTAAGGGGTTCCGAAGCCAGATACACCAGCTCAAGGGCAGAGTGTCACAATTACAGGGTGATGCTGCCCCTCCTGGGCAACCCCCAGCACTGCCTCCTTTGCAGCTGCTTAGGTGCAGTAGCAGTTGCCCATGGCTGGGGAACTCCATCCCACTGTTCCCATGGGCTTGTGAATGCCGAACACCCATCCCCATCTGGGGTGTATCCCCCCCCACATGGGTCATATACCAATCCTGTATGCTGTCTTTTCTGTGATCCTACCTGTCCTCCACGGCCATACCTACACTCCTTCCCCTACATCCGACCCTCACCTACGGCAACATAAGGCCAATTGGCTCCTAGGACAACATCTGCCCTATACATGGCTGTCCATTACACACATATGGCCACTGGACACATGAAACATTTGTAATATGCATCACAACATACTCCTGTTATCCTCACCCCTGTCCCTCAGGCGCATGATCCTGGTATGCAAATCACTCCTACATGGTCCAGGTACACGTGATGAGGACTACCCATTGTATACAAAACACTACCGGTCCCTCTATGGTTACCCCATTTACCTTTATCATGATGATGATGTTGCACACAGCATATTGCAGAAGTACTGTTCACACATAATGATTGGACAGGTACTGTTGTGTTAATGTACATTACATGAACAGAGTGATGTATACGGCCGATGTACAACTATTTGCATGTATGAATGACACATGTCTGTCTGAGGGAGTCTTGAGATCACATAGAGCAACACCACTACATAATACAGGCGTTGCTGGTGTTTCCCGTTTCATTCATTTATAATGCTTTGTTGCCACATGGTACTTTCCTGATATATCTCTATATATGTATGTACCTATATGCTGGACATAAACACTCACATATACATTTACATGATGGGATACATTCCTATACTGTTGAATGACTGCACGGTATGATATGTTTGTGGTACTGTCCATTGTCTGTATATATGCCATGGCGTATTGGTAATTCACATTAGCTGTGTGTGCAGGGTCCTGGTTTCGACCCTTGCAAAGGACATTTATTAGGTTGCAGGGCAGAACAAGCCCATTGGATACGGAGGGAGTAAGGCACATTAAAGCTGTTGGGAGCGGGTGTGCGTGGGTTTGCACGGTGTTAAGCACTGCTGACCTCTGGTTACAGCTTCTTACACTTGGTTAGCCTCTACATTGCTTTACCAGTGCAATACTCGCGTACTGGTAGCCAACCACGCTTACACCCGCTTGCTCCCACACTTGCAAATGCACCAACATTGGTGCTTGAATCTGTCACTCACACCCTGGGTGGGAGCGAGGACCATAATATTGCCTTGTGATGTCTATTACATCAGACTACATGACTACAGTATCAGGAATGGCTGCCCATTAGGTGACTGCATGGCATTCGACAGTACGGAATCAGCGGCCTATCCAGTGAATCAATTATATTATTTGTGTGTTCCTCATAGAATCTGCTCCCACCTTGTGATGCCTATTACATTGGACTACATGACTACAGTATCGGGAATGGCTGCCCATTAGGCGACGGCATGGTGTTCGACTGTACGGAATCAGTGGCCTGTCCAGTGAATTAATCATATTATTTGTGTATTCCTTGTACAATCTGCTCCCACCTTATGATGCCTATTACATCAGACTACATGACTACAGTATCGGGAATGGCTGACCATTAGGCGATGGCATGGCGTTCGACTGTACAGAATCGGCTGCCTGTCCAGTGAGTTAATCATATTATTTGTGTGTTCCTCATACAATCTGCTCCCATCTGGCTGATACATGGGAACCGAGACTCTTCAATACAGACAAGTAATTGGGTTTTGGGAGCCACATCCATTGGCCGAGTCATGCTACCGCATACCTATTATAGGTTTGTCACCTTTTCAATTGGCCAAGGTGGGACTTTAGGGTTAACACCTGTCCCACTTTGCAAGGGACAGTCCCTCTTTAGGCAGTTGTGTCCTGCGAAAATAATCAAGACATAGCGAATGTCCTGATTACAGAACAATATTATATTTTACATTTCTTTAATAGTTGCATAAAACAGTTATTTTATATATGAAACTTCTATATGTTATGTGAAGTAGCATAAGCAATTCAAATGTTACTAGAATAAGCTTTTATTTGTGCAAATAAGTATAATTCTGTGCTATGCATGGCTGTAGGTATGTTTTGTCCTGGAAAGTCTGACATTTCTACAGAACATGTCCCACTTTGGCCATTTGGAAAGGTGGCAACCCTATAGGACCTGTATGTAGAGACGTCAGATTTTGCAGGGCAACACATACCCGCAGCCAGTAGAAAGGAGTGTACTTCACTGTTTTGCCTAAATAAAAGATTATTCTTGTAGCATTATAGTTGCTTATACTGTTTCTTATAACATTTAGGTGCTTCAGAAACAAAATAATTCTTTTATGCAACTACTACAGACAATAAAGGAAATCTTTGCCCTAAATCACAGGACATTTGCCATAATTACATTTACCTTGCAGGACACAACTGCCCAAAGGGGAGTGTCCCTCGCAAAGGTGGACAGGTGGTAACCCCAACCCTATTATTCTATCATCTTTCTAAAGTAGTCAGCGGAACATGCACTTTCTCTTACTAGCAGACCTCTCATACGAATGGGTAAGAATGAACACTGAATCAGGGACACTGCATAACAACCTCATGGACACATTTAGAAGGTTGGTGCTATTAACCTGACACACTGACGGACCCAGAACACATATGTATTCATACACATTGTCTGAGGTACATGCTGTTTATGACTCTTGCATGTTGTCATTATTCATTACGTGTATTCCGTCACCATTCCTCCTAATATCACTAGTTCTAGGAGGGTTTAGTTGGGACTGTGTTAGATTCTGATTTGTAATCATGGACGTCCCTGGTAATTGGGACAGTTCAATGATATGGTCCCTATGTGTTCCCCCAATGGTTTACGGACTATCCAGTAGATGTGCTCTTAGGGTTTGGGGAGGTATGGGCATCTGCTATACCCACATTGGGATATTACTTACATCCATGGGGCGGTCCTAATATGACTCTGCCAGCCAACACTTGCACGCCTAGGCCCATAATCACATACCGATAGTTCCCCTACCTGCCACTCCTCTACAGCACTCATCCTTACTGTGGGCGCAGGTAGGGTATGAACACACCCCTACACACTGCCCACTCTCCCCATGTCGGGACACATGTCGTACATTGTGTCAACCCATGTGTTATCAGGCTTGCACAACCTACTGTTCCATGTACAGCTACATCCTGGCCGCAGCAATCTTTACTGGCCTTGGCTGGAAGAACAACATTTTTGGTGTCCCACAAGGGACATCGCTGTCCATGTTTAAAGTGTAGACCTTGTAGATCTCTCTCACTGGTAGTTTCCTGCCGGTGGTCTGGGAAGCAGTGGTGTATTTACCTTTATTGCATGTCTGTATGTCTCACCGGCCTAGCTGGGGGGGGGGTAGACGTTTGTTTATTAGACCTCCCACCAACATATGCCCAGTCTGAACATACATTACCCGTAACTGCTGTAACATAACGTAGGTATATACATGTGTATATTTACTGTAACATATATATATCTATTTACATTAATATATACAGATATATCTGCATATGTATGCATACATGTATATTCATATCTTGCTGTCAATATATATATATATATATATATATATATATATATATTTGTGTGTGCGTGTGTGTATATATATATATATATATATATATATATATATATATATATATATATATATATAATGTCTATACACACACACACACACATATATATATATATATATATATATATATATATATATATATATATATATATATATATATATATATATATATATATATATACATTTGTGTGTCTGTAGACCAATACATTCCCCGCTCATATGCACTTACACATGCGTAATGGTGTTTATATATGCTTCACCAGCATACTAGTGCCTTATTCATTATGACACTGACACTTCACTCCAGTTATCTTGTAATCGGTATTTAGCACGTTATACAGTGGACAGATGTCGCAATATGTTCATGTATGGATTACCGATGGTAATTGGAATGTGATACAGTGTGATTCGACCCGTCCCTCTTCTGCACAGCCTATTATTCCATCTACTGTCGATGTTTGTATGTGCACATTCCTATTATTTATGTCAACAAATGGAATGCATGTGTTACAGAGAATGTACTTCAACATATTGTTGTCTGTACGTGTGTTTGCATATATACCTATTACGAACTAGCTGACCTCCACGGGGTGATCCATTAGAACTGGGCCATCCAACCCTGGCACGCCTGGATCCATAACTGCATACCCATAGTTCCTGCACCCCATCCGTGTTTAATTTACATGCGTAACATCCATTATCCACTTGTTATCGCAGCCATGACACACCTTTATATATTGCCCTCTCCAGAGCGTTTGGGGCCCTACACACATTTTGTCCCACCTCGTGTATTCACAGGGTCTCCCGCCATGTATATTTGCACATACATTCCTTTCCTGGGGTTATGGAATATGCCATTTGCGCTTTACAATTTTTGGTGGTCCAAGCATAGACTACATTCCATCTGTATGTAAAGAAAACTAAGCAATTCAACACTGTTACTCCCACTGGTAAAACCCTGCCTGTGATGTGAGTAGCAGTGCTCTGCTCACTCCTGGGCAGCTTTTTGTGACATGCGCTGAAAGCACTATATAATACCATAATTGCTCTTGATTCCATTCACATCCCTTGTGTATGCTTTATTGTTATGACGTTCATTCTTATATTTCATGTATGTAGATATATATCTATACACACATATATATGTGTGTGTGTGTGTGTGTGTGTGTGTGTGTGTGTGTGTGTGTGTATATGTATGTATATATATATATATATATATATATATATATATATATGTGTGTGTGTGTGTGTGTGTGTGTATATATATATATATATATATATATATATATTACATCTGTACATACAAACATACATTTCTTATGCTGGGAGCTGCTTACACCCATGCAGGCGCACTCGCCTATGCTTACTGTGCATTATATATGTTTACTGCTGCTTATTTGTGCTTACTTGTGCCTTATTCATTATGACGGTAAAACTTTGATTGAAAGGATCTGGTTAATAGTCCCATGCGATACACACGTTCACTTTTACATTTTTAAATGTCGGCTTTACAGCAGAGCGACATTCACTCCACAAGGAAAATTATATGTGCTATAGTCTAACTTGAACCATGAATGCCTTTTCGTTAGGCGGATGCTCTAACCACTACACTATTGGTATTCTGCTTCATTTATATGTATACCCATGGTTCATAGTTACCCGATCACATGCCTCAACACTTCAATTACACAGCAGGCATCCATTTTCCTGTTAGGAAAACTGCACTACTACACATGCTCCATTCCCTATTCCCTACTGCTCTGGACCCGTGCCGCATGTTGACTCACTCCAAGGATATTCAGACCACCAAAGCCTATAGTCCTGGCACATATATGTGTTTGATTGTCAGGGTGTTCATGTGGTCATTCGGGTTTAGGCTTGTCCGACTGGGGACCGGAACAGCCCTGTACCTGTTTGAAAGTTAGATTTTGCACGTGGACAAGGTTACTCCCACTGTTAGCATCCTACCTGTGCTTAGAGATGCAGGGATTTTGGCCACCTCTGGCCAGCTGTATTCCTTCGCATTCATTATGATTGCTTTCTTGTTTCCATGTTCGTTCTGTGTATGTATGTATGTATGTATGTATGTATATATATATATATATATATATATATATATATATATATATATATATATATATATATATAGTTGTCACCCTTTTAAAAGGCCAAAGTGGGACTTATTTGTTACAAATGTCAAGATTTACAAAGGACAGGACCTCACTTTTATGCCTAATTGACAACTTATTCTTTTAATATTTTAGTTGCTTATTCAGTTTCTTATGACATTTAGGTGTTTCAGATACAGAATAACTGTTTTATGCAACAATTACATAAATATAGGACATATTTTTGTCATTAAATCTCAGGACATCTGCCATTTGACACTAAGTGTACAGGGCACAACTGGCCAAAGAGGGACTGTCCCTCGCAAAGTGGGACAGGTGGTTACCCTATATGTATGTGTATATATATATATATATATATATATATATATATATGTGTGTACGTACACATGCATACACATCTATGTGATTTAATTACTTTGATCATACTGTTGAATGATTGTGCTGTCTGCAATGTTTGTGATAACATCGACGTTAGGTATAACTGCCATGGTTTAGTGGTAAATCACATTGATTGTGATGTGCAGGGTCCTGGCATCAGGCCTGGCTGATGTGGTATATTGTGTTGCTGGGCGGAATAAGGGCCGTTTGTACAAAGGGTGAGTACAACACTTTTCAGCTGTGGTTTTCTGTTTAACCGCCAATTCACGTCATGCAAAATCTGTCTACATTCTTATCGAGCTACGTCACCCCAGTTTACATTTAATTGGTATTATATTGTTATACAGCATAAAATTAGCAAGATATGCTCATATACGGATTGCGCGTCATAAATGGTGTGTGCTGCTGTCAAACCGGCAATGTCTGCTCGATAGTCGGATGCTCTAACCACTATACTATTGCTGTTCTGCTTCATTTATATGTATACCCATGGTTCATACTTACCCGAACACACGCCTGAACACTTCACTAACACAGCAGGCATCCATTTTCCTGTTGAGAAACTGCACTACTACACTTGCGCCATTCCCTACTGCTCTGGACCCTTGCTGCATGTTGACTCACTCGATGTATATTCAGACCTCCAAATCCTATAGTCCTGGCACATACGTGTATTTGATTGTCAGGGTGTTCATGTGGTCATCCAGATTTAAGCTTGTCCGACTGGGGACCGGGACTGCCCTGTACCTAGCTGAAAGTCAGATTTAGCACGGGGAAATTGTTATTTCCACTTTTAGAGTCCTACCTGTGGTTGGGGATGCAGAGGTGTGCTCACCTCTAGCCATCCTGATATATAATGGCACTAAATATTACGGGAGGTTCCGCTGCTGTTTCCCTTCACATTCGTTAGGACTGCTATATTGTGACCATGTTCATTCTTCATATATATATATATATATATATATATATCGGTCTGTACATACACATGCATATACACCTACATGCTTATTTACATTTCCCATACCATTGAATCACCACCACTTACCGTCGCGCATACACGCTTGCATTCCCGCTTACGACTAGGGTTGCCACCTTTTCAAATGGCCAAAGTGGGGCATTTTCAGGACACACATCAGATTTTACAGGCCGACACATGCCCATGGTCAGTAGAAAGGTTAGAACTTTACTTATTTGCCTAAATGAAAGCTTATTCTTGTAGCAGTTTAGTTGCTTATTCTGTTTCTTGTAACATTTAAGTATTTTACATACAGAAATAACTGTTTTATGCAACTGTTACATGAACTATGGGACATAATTATTTCCTACAATCACAGGACATTTGTCATTGTATTATTTTTGGTCAGGGCACAACTGCCCAAAAAGGGACTGTCCCTCATAAAGTGGGACAGGTGGTAACCTTACTTACATCTGCTTTAAAGCGCCTTAATCACCCTATATCCGACTGCCACTATGCGAATGCTTAAGGTATATATTTCCGATAATGCATGTGGCGAGACATGCATCATGGTCAGGTGTTTAATCCTGGGTCATAGGTTCTGCAGGAATGGCTGGAGGCTGAGCAGTCTTGTGGACAACTACTGCTCATACAGCTTGTGTCCAGATGTCTACAGGACTGGACATCGTGTTGTGACACCAAGTCTAATGTTTAGAACAGATACTTATCCCATGAGGGATATCCAAAAATTGTGAGGACCAATGACCTCGATTATTTTAGCTTTATGAAAATGAGGTAGGGTTATACATGCAAGGGATACATAGTTTGCAATCCTGAGACTGCCTAGGGTGAGATTGCCTACTAGATATGAGTAGGGGTCACTATGTGCAGATATGGCTGCACCAAGCTAGCAGCCCTAGTATGGGTGGTTTTGGTGGACGTTCAGGAAGGGGGGTGGTGTGCTGTGGAGGAGATGATGGGTATTCAATTATGTATCCAGGTGTGTTGGGGTTGGATGGCTCAGTTCAGGCTAGACCATTATGTGGGTATGTGCCGGTAATGTTTCTGTACATGTGTAACGCACATTTTAATGTTCATATGTTTGTGGGATTGTGTTCTACAGTATGACCTGTCAGGTTGTATTGTGGATGTGAATGTTTGTTCTTTGGTTTTCTTTCTGATTCACCCACTGCTCCCTTGTACACCTCCAGTTCACCTATTGTGCATCCAACCCAGTCGCCCCTTGGCGAATTATTACATTACCCGTCACCCCCCACCCCCATATTCCACACACACCATCCATCCCTTCTCTGGTTGATGGCCCATGGCACAGTCAACAGAACACATTGCGTGCACTACATATCTCTGGTACCAATATGGTTGTGAGGACTACCCTAGCATTTTTGATCTTCCACATGCTGTACATCACGCACATAGGTACACGCAAATAATTATCTTTCATGACATGGTAGGTAGACCCGGGTAATACCCGTTCATCTTTGGGCCGTCCTGACAAGGACGACTTGGACTGTGAATGGGCAGATATTGGGTGAATGCTCTGCCCATTGGTAGGGTTGCCACCTTTTCATATGACCAAGATGGGACATTTTCGGGACACATAGATTTTACAGGACAACACATACCCACGGTCAGTACAAAGGATAGTACTTTAGCTTTATGCCTACATGTAAGCTTATTGTTGTAGCAGTTTAGTTGCTTATTCTGTTTCGTTTACTTGCTTATTCTGTTTCCTGTAACATTTAGGTATTTTACATACAGAAACAAGTATTGTATGGGACTATTACATAAAATATGGGACATAATTATGTCCTACAATTGCAGGACATTTGACATTTATAATGGTTTTGGTATGGACCCAACTGTCCAGAGGGGGACTGTCCCTCACAATGTGGGACAGGTGGTAACCCTAACCATTGGGCTAGGCTTAGCAATTGGCGACATGCTAACACAATGCGTTTCACTTCCACTTGGTATAACTATCGACACTACAATGGAATACGGGCACAGGGTTTTAAATGTCATTTGTTCGAGGGACGGGGACTCCATATTCAGCTACGTGCCTTTGTGTTTACTTTTTATTTTGGTGTTCGCAAAACTGTCTTCTATGCTTTGCATACATTTCAGTATCCACGGACACTGACAGGAGTGATTACTATTAGAGGCAGGCTTTACTAGTCAGCATTTTAGGTTGCGTGTATGCAGCCGACATGTTCACGCCACCGTGCAGCACTTGAGCACGCCCCCTGCACTCGCGCACATTTCCTATGCACGTGGCCATTGTGGCAGCTCGCCTTCATTAATATGCATGTGGTGCTGCTGCGGCATCTCTACGCCACACGGCTGGTGCAAGGCTAATGCCGTCCTTGCGCCGAGCTTCATGAATCCCAGGGAATGTCTTTAATGAAGGCATTTCGAGAAAGCTGGCCTTAATAATCATTTTATGCAGAGTTTTTTTTTTTATTCTGTGGTGGTACATGTTTTATTCTCTTATGTATTTTATTCTGTGTAGTAAAGCAGCCTCTGACAAAACACTTAATGAACTGTGAGAACTCCACTGACTGTAAGTTCAGCAGAATGTGTCACTACGGTTACCACAACCAATGATAACTGTATTCTTATATTTACATGGAAGTAATGGGGAACTTTGGTTGTAAAACAAGTTGGAAAATGTTTTTACCTGTAGCTGCAAAGTATCCATCTGTATGCTACTAAAAAGTATTAGCATAATGAGTAACTTGGGAACCTATCCAGTTAGCAAAAAAGAGACAATAATATTATTTCAGAGCTATGCTTCCATTGTAATGGTACTAGCCCTGTACTTCCTATTATTTATATGAAGTGTGATTGCAAAGTCATCCCCAGTGAAACAGTCGGGCCACAGCATAAACCTCTGGTTGCCCCAATAAGCTGCAAGCAATGGTCAGGGAAGGCTCTAAGGTCAACAGAAACCAGACTGAAGACATACAACAGAAACCAGGCTGAAGACATAGAAGTTGACAAGGAGAGAAAGCATAGCAGTTCAAAGAATTACTCAAAGCTCTAGTATCTCAAGACGAAGAGGAAATAGGTGGAGTTGAATAAGAATGGTAGTGCCTCAATACGGCATGTGTGATGACTACAGAACAGTATGTGGCCAAGTTAGGTATGGAAATAAAGTACATAAGGAAAGCTGGGTTTGGAATGCAGAAGTCCAAGAAGTCATCAAAAGAAAGGAGTGAGGAAAAAGTGAGAGATAGAAAAGACAGACTAGGCTTGCAAGAAATACTGGTTGGCTAACAAAGAGGCTAAGAAAACAGTTGCAGTAGCAAAGAACAAGACTTCAGAGGCACAAGGAAACTATATCAAGGCAAAGACAGAAAGATAAAGATGATAGTTAGACACCATTCGTAATGGCAACAGTAACTTGCTCACCAGGCCACAGGACATCAAAGACAGATGGAAGGAGTACTTAAAGCAGCTTCAAAATAAAGAAAACCCCACAGAAGCTGTACTGCCCTAGACGCATCCTACGATGAGAGAAGGGGAGGAGCCCGCCATAGAAGAAGTAAGAACAGCACTAAGGAAATAAAGTCAGGGAAAGCAGCAGACTCAGATGAGGTCACAGCAGATGTGGTAAAGATGCTGGGTAAGATGGGAGAGAAATGGCTCCTGAGGATACTCATAGCAGTATGGAGAGAACGGCATATCCGAGATGACTGGAGAATAAGCATACTCATACCAGTGTCCAAGAAAAAAGGGGACAGTCACAAATGAGGGCATTACAGAGGTATTAAACTCCTGTTATTGCAGGAAAGTTCAGGAGAAGGTTATTGATAAAGAAATACTCAGACTAGGAAAGTAAGATTGGAGGTGAGCAGTTCGGATTCAGATCAGAATGCAGTGCAACTGAGCCAATGTTTGCACTGAGACAGTTGAGAAGAAATTAGCGATGAGGAAAGAGTCCAACTGGACATTCCTACACTTGGAGAAAGCATATGACAAGGTCCAAAGAAAGCTGATTTGGGCAGTCCTGTGGTAGTTCAAAGTCCCAGAAACATTGGCAGAATTAGTGCAAGCTCTGTTCAGTCTCGCAGAGGGATTCCCATTTGGAGTGGGTTGCATTAGGCTTCAGCTCTGAACCCACTGCTGTTCATACTGGTGATAGACTACATTAGTATTATTTATTTATTTATTGATTGATTAATTGACATTTGTTGAACAGGAAAGTCCACTGGGTCAGAAACCCATTTTCAGTGGAGGCCAGGAGGGAAAAGCTCCAAGAGCGATTACAAGACATGTTGTCACATTATATGAGCAGGTATATACAGAGTGAAGAAAAAAGTCAGTTGCAGTTACAAACTGTACATCAAGAATCAGTTGCAAGTACAAGAAAACATCAAACATATCAACAATTATTACAGAAGTTTTTAAAGATAGTTACAATGTAGAAATTATAGGCATGTACAGGCAGTGTGTCAACAACATTTATATCTTCTTTTTTGGCAAATATTTTAGTTAATAAGCTGCTATAAGTGCAGATTAATGTAGCATGTAGACTACTAAAATCTAGAGCTACAGCAATAAGCAAAAAAAAAAAAAAAACTTAGGGACAGTAACATAGATGGGTGAACTAAAGGACATTTTGTGACAGTGATGAGTGACAGAGCCAGTGACCTATTTAAGGTGGTTTGGGCCAGTAGTTGCAGGAGCATGTCTGATTATTGAGGTAATGGGATTTTAGTGCAGTTTTGAATGCTTTTAAGGAGTCTATTTGAGTAATGGAAGAGGGCAGTGCATTCCAAGCTTTGGCAGTGATGAAGGCATAGAGGCTTTGTCCTGCGTGTTTGTTGGGTTCAGATATGCTTAGGAGCTGTTTGCTTGAGGACCTAAGACTACGTGTAGGGATGTATGTTTGTAAGATGGTCTGAAGAGAGGGGCAAAAGTAGGGGTTATATAGTAATTTGTGGGTGAGTGTTAGTTGGGAGTATTGTAGATAGTGGGAGAAGTCAAGCCAGTTTATACTTTCTAAGGCAAGGCAATGATGGGTCTGGGTTGGCATTTTGCAGACAAACTTTGCTCTTTTATAGTAGCAGGACTGTAATTTGTTTTTGAGAGTTATATGTATATTGGTAAAAATAAGGCTACCATAAAGAAGGGTGGGGAGGAGAAGAGAGTTTGCCAGTTTTAACTTGGTGGGTGTGTTAATAAAACATCTCTGCCTATATAGCCTACCAGGTTTGAAATGGGTTTTCTTGATTGGATTATGAATGTGACTATCAAAGGAGAGTTTGTTATCAATTGTAATGCCCAGAAGTTTGATAAGTTTACTTGTTCTATTTCGGTATTGTTTTGCGAGAAAATTTTGAAGTCCTGATTTAAAGGTTTGGATGAAAATATTAATAGTTTTGATTTTTTTTTTTGTTGAGTAGAAGTTGAGCATCATTTAGCCAGGATTCAATAGAAGTAAAGGCTTTTTGTGTTAGATATTGAAGATCTGGCAGGTTGTTGGCAGAGGAGATTATTGTAGAATCGTACACATATTGGACAAGAGTGCTAAGATGGGATGCTTTTTCGAGGTTGCTGATGAAAATGTTAAATAGTAGTGGCCCAAGGATGGACCCCTGGGGAACTCCTGTTTTGTTCAAGAGATATTCAGATTGCTTGTTTTCCCATTTGATAGATTGTTGTCTGTCCAAAAGGTAGTTGGAAAACTAAGCCAGTGAGTGTGAGGAGCAATTTAAGGACTTGAGTTGTAGTAGTAGTTTAGGGTGTGATACTGTATCAAAAGCCTTAGATAGATCCAGTAAGATAACAGAGGTTATTAGATCAGCATCTAAGGCTTTGTTAATACTATTGGCGAATGAAAGTAAGCTAGTGGTGCTGCTGTGTGCAGGACGGAAGCCATGTTGAATGGGGGCAAGTAAATTATTGTTGATATTTCAGCAGTTGAGTGTGTATACACTTTTCTAGGATATTAGATAAAGGAGAGAGTATAGAGATGGGCCGGTAATTAGCTAGATCACTAGCATTCCCACTTTTATGTAGCAGAGGTATAATGGATTTTTTTCCAGAGTTGTGGAATGTATGATTCGGAGATAGATCGATTGATGAGAATGCTAACAGGATATGCCATAGCATCTGAAGTGAGTTTTCAGTATTCTGCTGGAAGTCTGTTAGCAGAAGGGGAACATGGCTTTAGTTTGGTTAATAGTTTGTACACTAGAGAGGTGGGCACTGGTTGTATAGTAAAGGTATGAGAGGATGACTGAGGTGTTATTTAAAGGGGGGGGTCTGTGTTTGGCTTAGGAGAGAGAGATTTGAGTTGTTATCTGAACTGTTTGCAGTAGAATTTGTTTGAGTAGAGAAATTGTTAAGTTTTTGGATGGTTTCAATGAAGTGGGCATTAAAGGCTTGGGCAATTTCTAGGGGCTCTTTATCAGGAGATGGAATAGGAGTTTGTTGGTTTCCAGGGTTAAGGATTGAAGAGAGAGATTTCCAGAATTTTGGGGTATTTTTGTTTTGGGAGTCTGAGTGGAAAAGTAGTTTCTTTTGTCATTAAATACTAGCTTTTTTGCAGTGTTACAGAGCTATTTGCATTTTATTTCATTTTGTGGGCTTCTATTTTTACACCATTCATTCCATGCTCTGTCTTTAGCAATGAGAATTTGTTTAGTAGGTTTTGTTAGCCAAGGGGCATGGTTATGCCTAATTCTCTTAGTTTGCATAGGGGTGAGAATGTTGAGAGTATTATGAAAGATATTATTGATGTACTGTACTGCTTTGTCCATTGGCAGGGTTATAGTTTGGTACCAGTTGTGGGCATTTAAAGTGTCTATAAATAGTTTACTATCAAAATGTTGAAATTCATATGGTCACCATTGATAACATCAAAAGTCATTACACCGAATGCTCAAAATACCGAAAAACAATGTCTAAATTTAAATGGTCGAAAAACACCTGCAAACTAACACTAGTGTTTTTGCTGTGAGGCTGTGCCCCCCTGCACCCCCCACACCCCCTGCTACGTATATATAACAACTCCGAGATTGCACAATAGTGCAGCAAGGGAAATTCCTTGCCCTGTTGCATGCACTTCCTGTTGACCAAATGAACTACTTAATATTCATGTGTCAACTATATGGGTCGATCATATGAACATTAGACCAAATGAATTTCAACATTTTGATAGTAAACCATCTATAAATACCTTTTGAGTGAAATGGGTAAGATTTCTAGAAGTTTTATACAGACGGGCTTTTGCTGCTTGCATTTGGGTTCTGTGGTTGAAGGCAGGTAGATGGTCGCTAGGGATACTTGGGAGGGTTCCTGTGTGAATGTATTTGTGAGGGTGTGAGACGAGAATCCAGTCAAGGGTAGATTCAGTTTGTTTACTTACTATATGTGTGGGATCTGTGATGAGTTGAGTAAACCTATACAAGTTTATACTATTAGGAAACAGGTTGGAGGGGAGAAATCAACAAAGTTACTGTCTGCAGATGATGTGGCACTACAGGCATATTCTAAGCAAGGACTTTAGCAAAGCATAGGAGAATGAAATGCAAAACTGAAGGCACATGGGATGAAACTAAATACAGATAAGGCAGTTGTAATGGCAGCAAATTGGAGGAGATCAGAAGAAGCTAAGAGTTGAGATAGAAGGGAAAATAGTGGAACAATTTAACAACTTCGGGTATCTGGGGGGGTTGAGAAGAAGGGAAGTCTGAATGAGGAGGACAAAACTAGAATCAGAGGGGCTGCAATTACCTGGCACAGAGTTTCAGGTGTAGTATATGATAGAAGAATGCCTCAGAAGCTGAAAAGTAAGGTGTACAAAACAGTGGTGTGACCAGTACTACTGTATGGTACAGAAACCTAGGCAGTAAAGCCAGAGCAGTTGAGGAAGCTAGAGATGAAGTGCCTGAGATGGGAGGTAGATGCACACTGTGGAGCAGATGAAAACATGAGGACATAAGAGCAGAAGTTAAAGTAGCCCTGTCTGCAGAAGCAAAGAGAACAGATTACAGTGTTCAGGCACACATGCAGAAAAGCAGAAGACAAACTGGTGAAGAAGATTTGGGACAGACAGGAAGAAGGCAAGAAGATAAGAGGGCATCCAGCAAAGACGTGGATGGATTGTGTGAGAGAAGACCTGTGACAGTCGGGCATAAGTGTCAAAGAAGGCAAGAGAGTGGCACTAAATAGAGAGAGATGGTGATAGCTGACACAACACCCCAACCTCATGTAGAAAATGTAAATGTAACAAAAGGGGGTTGATGATGATAGGAGGTATAAGAAGGGTGTGAGGTTACACAAGGCAAAACAGAACTTGGACATGTTGCTCCTTGTGGAAGTTCATCCTGTGACAAAAGATGACAACTGCAATTATATTAGGTAATATTTTAGGCAGGAAAGTGGCAGATGTAGTGGTTAAAAGATTTTATGTATTCTACATTTTTTAACCATATAAGTGAGCTGGTGTGAGGACCCTTTTCAAGCACAATCCAGGTATCAGATATTGACAAATGACATTAAAGCACTTTGCATTGTAACTTACAGCAGTCTCATTACACTCAAGTTTTATTCTATGGATAGTCAAGGAAACGTAAGAGATACTTGTACACTGAATTCTGGAGCTGTAAAATAATGTGATGACTGAACAGCTAGAAAGTTTGGAACAACACTGGAATTTTAAAATGTGTGGGGCAGAGTTCAAGTAACTTTCATAACTAAACAGAAGATTGCAAAAATTGTTTAACTTGGACTAAGAGATGATACTGTAGGGAGAAACTAGAATGACTAAGACAGGTTAGTCTATTAGACCATGCAAACTAAACATTTCCTTGTTTCCATTATGAGAACTTATGAATGAATTTAAATAAATATGACTTTATGCATGTAGTTGTAGCACATCTCCATCTAAGAAGGCTAAAGGGAGCGTGCTGTTACAGAAGGATTAAAAACGGGAAGGATGCGTCTATGCCTGGACGCAATAGGGTGCCTAATGGGGAATGATTATATCCCTGAAATATAGATTCTGAAGTCAGATAAGGAATATTATAATTGTAATTATTAACTGTATTATTGTATATTCCTACATTACAACAATTGTATGCTCTGTGACAGGTATGTTTTTGAGTATAAAGCGTTATAAAGCACTTTGTCAATGCCTTTTGTACTTACCTTCTTGATACACGTCATAGCTGAAAGGGGTGTTTGGACCAGTTCACATATCCAGTTGACATAATGATAAATAAAACATTTAATCCACTCAGTCTACCCATTTTCCAACCTACTACTTAGCAGATAAATTGCAGGCACTGTTTTTATTATTTTTAATTTTATCTGTAAGAGAACTATACTATAAGGGTCCACTTTCAATCATGCCAGTCATTTTTACAATGATAAAAGCAGGTTTCTTAAGACATGTAGATGGTGTCAACAGATGACATGAACGCTGTGTATATGTAGTATTACATCAGATTACCTATTTGTCTGTAACAAATGAAGAAAGAAGGTATAATAAACTAATAAAGTGCAATTGTGCTTATTTTATAATACATATAAGTAGTCTGGATGCACATTTGGCTGATCCCACTTTTACTTTTTGTACTGGTCTTATTTTTTTTAAGCTTGGTGCTGTCTGTCTTTGGAAATCAAGTACCAGATACGTGACAATTCCAGTCTTCTATGCTACCAAAAATGACTTGAAAACAAATCAGTTTTTATTATGGAAATTGCCACTCACAATCCCTTAAGTAAGATTAGCTTGGTGCAGTTTTTTTCCCTCTGAACATTAACCCTATGTTGGAGTTTGGGAACTTGATTTGGAAATGAACTTTTTCATATTTTAAGCCATCCTCAGAGTCCTCATGTTATATGTACAAAGAGCAAAGGAAAAAGATACTCTGCAAATTTCATTTTAGAATTACTCATGACATGCAGTGTTTCTGATGCCTTAGTACTCTTAAATGCTGAACTGACATGGATTTACTAGAAAAAGAAGTCTGACAAAAACACCATTAACTGCAATAGTCAAAGCAAATTTAGTATTTATTTTATTTAACTTTGCAAGATGATTTATTTATTTATTTATGTATTTATCTATTTATTTCTGCTTCAGATTTGCTTGATGGCAAAAGGAAACATTTAGTTATGCAGTCTGTTCTCCAAAGGCTTGTAACATTTTACCTTATATCTACTTTTCATTTTTTCCTTCTTTTTCTTCATCACCCTTTTTCGATGTATCTCACTCTGTCTTAAATGCCTTAATGGAATACCTCCCTGTAAATACTTTATCATATACCGGAAGTGGGTGGTCCCTACAATCTCTACTTATGCTCCCCATTATTTGCATTCAGGGAGACCCCTCCACATCCCTCTGGCATAACCATGTGCTCCCGTCTCTTCTGTTTTATAGTGTAAACAGCTCCAGTTCATCTAGTCACTGGCCATACACGTTCCCTTCTCTCTCACATAGATCCATCTCCTGGTCTTCCTATGGAGTCCTTCTAGCACCATATTCTCTCTTTCTCTGTCTGACCCTGAGAACTGCACATTGTGCTCAAGGTGTGGTCTCCCTGTGACCTTCCAGAGCATAGGCATTGCTGTGTTGCTTCTGGAGTCTGTCCCCCACCCCACCCCTCTCTGAGGATGTACCTCAACATTCTGATTCCTGCTGCCACTGCTTTCTCATTCTATTCTTGGTGGACCAGGCCAGATATGACAACTTTAGATGCTTTCCCTGTTCAGCTGCCATCAGTTCCACCCCTATCAATTGATACTCCACACCAGGGTTGTTTATGGATGAAATGCCTTTCTTTGCATTTTTCTGTACAGGCTAACCCGTTTCTCTTTCTGCCCATTAGGTCAATATTTGCAACCCATTAGAGTCTTCTCTTCTTAGAACACTGCACTTATTTGTGTCATCAGTGAACAAATTGCTTCAGTTCTTTGTCCTATCCTTCATCTTTTCTGTAATCCAGTTCCACATTCTTGGTCCCAGCCCAAATCCTGTTCAGTTTTTCTAGCAACTATTTGTGTAAGTTACACAGTTATATGTATTATCAGTGGCCGTGGTGATACCTACAGAGGCCACGTGTACTGCTACTACTTAATTGAGTTCTTCTGTAACTCAGTCATAATGCTAGGTCAGGTTTGACTAAAAGCTCCTTCTGGCCTTGCACCCATGATGACTGCTTTCCTGGAGATTGTTATCTATGAAAGCGAAGAGACTTTCCACAGTACTCTCCATGACTTTCCCCTGTCATCAGTGTTAGGCAAGAGACCTATAGCTCCCTTGGTTTTCCTGTTCTCCTTTTGTAGATGGGTACCTCTCTTTTTGTCCTGCAGTGCATAGAAATGTCTATACTGGAGGTCATCTGTTCAGGATCTTGTTCAGGGGATTTACTAGCTTGCTGGCCACATTCTGGAGAACACTGCAGTCTCTGTGACTCCCTTATGGCAGCCAGCTCTGATTAGCTTCCCTTTCTATTATTGTGTCAATCTGTTGTTATTCCCAGCCTCCACTGCCTGTCTGCCCACAAAACATGGTTGACTTCATTTCTGCTGTAAAACTGAGTTGAAGTACATAGCTAATTCATCTCCTCATCTTTTAAGATCCTCCTCCCATTCTTATTCAAGCTGCATTATTTCAGTTTACTCAACTTCCTTTTTGGACTCACTGCATTGTACTGCATAATAATCCCACTAGCCATGCTCTATGCATTTCTCTGCATTTGTTTTAGGTACTGAGTTTTCCTTCACTATATTCCTTCTGCTAAAGTACTTATCC